>NW_025920140.1:1049044-1193144 GCF_902686445.1 Sciurus carolinensis | reverse complement strand
TCTTTTCCAATTCCATGGGCAGAGTTGAGCAGTTGTGGAAGTGACTATGGAACCTGCAAAACCTAACTCTTTGCTATCTGGTTCTTTGAGGAACATGTTTGCTGACCCCTCATATAAGAAATTAAAACAGCTCTGTCCTTGAGCTTCCTGTTTTCCCTCCCAACTGTGAGGATTATATGGCCTGTGTTTCCCTTCTTCCTTTTCCTGCTGGGTTGTATCAAGCTGTTTGTACAAGGTATTGGCATCAGATCTGCCATTTTGCTGCCACCATTATTCTTCCCCTCCCCACCATTTTAAAACCTATATTGGTAGCCCACAGACTTCCTGGTCAATCACTGATCAGATTGTTATTAACCCACAAAATTCTACTACCTAAGAATAGCTCCACTGCCATTCTCTCTCTCTCACCCTTGTGTGCAGACTCTCTGCCTGTCTGCTTAATAAATTCTCTCATGTGATTTCCTGCATCAGTACTGGTTTCTGGGTGCTTTCATTTGTACCACGATTCAGATGGGCTCTTCTACTACCACTTAGGTGAGTGGAATCCCATCTGTTGTCCCAGACCCTCTGATGCCAGTCTCACTTTCCATTCACCCTGCTGCTTGGTTGCACATCCACCACCAGCTTCATATTGGTATGTTTCCCATAGCACACTCATCTGCTGAAATGAGATGTGACTGTTGGTTACCCAGTGCCCTTGATGCAGTTGAGGAGTGGGGGTTCCCCCAGTCACGACTTTTACAATCACAGCTGGTCTCCTTAGTTGACCTTATCTGAGAGGTGGATTTCCAATGCTTATTGTGGAGATTTCCTCTCTGGGTTGAGGCTCCTCTTTAGTTTTCCTCTCACAATTCCTTCCACCAGGTCCTTAACCCCCTTGCCCTTTTCATGGCACACACTGATGGGGTGACAACTCCCATCATTGCCTTGCCTCTTCATCTTCAGTCAACTAGTCTGTGACCTCAGGATGACTTAGATACTGACTTGACTGCTTATCAGTCTCCACCATGGGATCTGGGTCCTCCATTCTGGCAGATTCACCCTTGAGGTGTCTACTAGATAATCTTAAACCTCTTCACCTGGCCTACAGTCACCAAAACTTATTCACATGTGTAATGATATTTGGTCACAGTATCCTTCAGATAATCAATCAAAATGGCCACTTAATGGCATACAAATTCTGTGAATTTTTGTTCTTCCTTGAAACCTGAACACCTTCTTTTGGCTTCTTCTCCCCTCCTAATCCCTCCTCCTTCTCTGACTTTGACCCAGCTAATAATCCACCCCCATACTGTTCTCCTGCAGCAGAAGCCCCTCTGACCCCTGCTCCTCTTGTCTCCTTTGTTCATCTCTGTTTTGACTTCTGCCTTACCACCCAGTCCTCCTGCCATGAAGTCTCAAGCACATGTTCTAACTCCCCTATGGGAGGTGACTGATGTGGAGTAAGTGATCAGAGTTCATATTTCTTTCACAATCTCTGATCTTTCCCATATAGACAAGTGGCTAGGCTTCTTCACCTCCAACTCTGCACACCTCATTAAGAAATTTTAGTATCTTAACTACTCTTACGATGTTAGATTTAAAAGATTCCTTTTTCTGTATACCCTAGACTCTCAATCTTGATTTATGTTTACCATTAAGGAATCAGATAGTGGATCTTAATTTACCTAGAAAATTTGCCTCAAGAATTTAGCAATAGCCCTCACCTGTTCAGCCAAACCCAAGCTAAGAACTTAACAAGGGTTAATAATCCCAAGGCAGCAATTTCTCTTGCAATGAAATGTAAGCTAGCAGACTCAGCTAGGGACCAATCTGAGACTGAGGGAAAAAAATTGTCCATTTTAAACTTCTGGGCTGAAACACAGAAAATGATTTTAAGAATCTCTTTGTCTCCATCTCCCTGTTTTTCACTCTCTTCCTCTCCTCCCATTTCTACCTGTCTTTTTCTCCATCTCATACTATAATTAATGGCCATTAATATTTTTTCTTCTACAACTCTTGTTTTTCTTTAAATGGTATGTTTGAGCTCATAATTTTGATCTTACTTACATAGATTAATGTTTTTCTTATCAGTTCTATTTTTTATTCAACTCTAAAGTTTGTTTTGTAAAACATCTATAACATTTCATGAAAATTCACTTACAGAAAACTACAAGACCTTTCCTTTGTTATGCATATATTGTGTTCTCTGATATTGTCTTGTCTGTCTATATATGTGCATCAAAATATCATGTACATATCAAAATTGACACAAATAAGAAGCAGTCATGAAATTAAAATTTAGAAAATTGATCCAAATACCTTTAATTCACATGATTTTAAAAGGTTTAATTTAAATTGGGTAAACAAATGGAGGTAAGATATCTTTAAAATCACTTAACTCACAAGTCTGTCTAGGTGATCAAACTAATAAAATGTTGATGTCAAACTAATAAAATGTCTAATCCATTGTTTCTAGGACTTTTTTCCAACAGAAAAGAGATGGCAATTACTGTTCAATACACTTGTCTGATATTTTTTTTTGCTGTAAAATATGTGTATTTGACATGTATCAGAGTACTCCAATGTGTTTGTTAGAGACATCTGATTAATTTACACAGTTAAAGTGCTAACTTAAATAACATCTAGTACTCTTAACTCCTTAAATTCCATGGGGTAACATGGTAAATAAAAGGGTTTATAATTTCTTTGTATCATCATTAAAACAAGGTTACTAGGAGTTAAGTCCTAAGAGGTACTATTCTATATACAAAGGGGAACCAAAGCTTCAACTGTGTTTCAATCAGAGTACTATAAATAACATAAAGTATTTTATCTTATTAAAATGGAGTAGTTTATCTAAATACAAAAATTTCATAAGAGTTGTTTCAAAATGTGAACAAAAAGGGATCAACAGATAGGAAAGAAATTAAAAGGTTTTAAGTATGGAAATATATTTAGTAGAAGGAAAAAGTGTTTCTGGGTAAGAAAGTCTCTGTGTGATGAAATACATGAGGGTCTAAGTAAGTGCTAAAGAGTCTGTGTAAGTAAAGGGCAAATTTTGACAAGTTTGTGTGTAATTAAGTTGGTTAGATGTATGTGAGACAATCAGTTAAAGCTATCTAGGATTTTTCCCTAAGGTCAAATCTTAATGAGTTAATATAAACCAATGTTAAATCTATATGTTAAAATGACAAGGATTTCTTAAAAACACTAATTTACTCTTAACATTGTGTCTGTTAAGTTTTATTCCTTAGAACAATTAGTTTTAAAACTTAGGATTTATATAATTATGGTTAAACAACAATTGTTGGAGTATTGTACGTTACAGAGTCTAAATTTTTCTTTAAAAGCTAAACTTGGTTATCATAAAAATATCAAAGTTATTGTGGAATGGGCACTCTTCTTTGAATATTAAATGTGTTCATATCTTCCAGGTATACACATCTTTAAAGCAGAAAATTTATCAAGCTGCTCTCTTCCAATCTAAACTTGTCTACAGTTGTAATTCTAAACTTATAAGAGTTGTAAATTTTATTGGGAGCTTATTTATATCATTTAATGTTCTATAATAGGACCTATTATCATAGGGTATATGGAAAATTTATGTTACTTTTTACACTGAGATAAAAACAATTTAAATGTGAATGTATTTCTAAAACTTAGTTAGAGCCTGATTTGTTTAAAGGTTAGTATCATGAAACATGAAAATATAGAAAACACTTTGCAATACAAAAGGAAAGTTAAAAGCTCTCTCAGCCTCTCCATGTTTTATATTTTGATATAATATCATATTATGTTAATTAACATTCATGTAGACTCTGGAAGCAACATATATAAACTTTGTAAAATGATGTTTAAAGAGGAGGCAAAGAACAACTTCAGAAACAGAACACTTTACCTAAGATTTGTGAAGAGCCCCACCTTACCTGAGATAAGGTTCTGCCTCCCACATTACTATGTATCAGAGTGGCTCCCAAAATAAGCCAGACTTCAGCTCATTTAAATTATATTCAAATGATTGGCTTTTATTGTAGAATTACTGTGATCTCAAACAGGGAATATAATACATACCTCACTGAAAATTCAAGATACCTTTTACACAAACTAAATATGTTTTTACTGTTGTTAATTCCAATTTATATTTTCCTTGTAAACTCTGTAACTGTTGCCTGATCAATGTTTTCAAGAAATACTGCTTCTAGAATAAACAACTTAAATTAGAGTTAATACACCATCACATATAGGACAGATTAAAATAGGCCCCAATTAAGTAAAAGGGGATAAATAGCTGTAAAGTCATAAGCCATAAATTTAAAGCCCAGTACTCTTACTTTATGACTGGTTTGCTTGATATTTAAGATCAAACTTAGAGATTGACATTAAAATACAGGTGCCAAGAAACCAATATTTGACTCTTGCCCTCTGAGTCAGCCTGAATCCAGGGAAGGGGAAAACTTCTCTAAGGAGCTTTGTAACTCTGGGCCACAAGACCTTCCAATCAGGGAGAATAATGAGACCACTAGAGGATGAAAAGATAATCAGTGCACTTGCTGCAAAGAGGATTGTCAATGAAAAAGGGAGACATCCCTGATGTTTCCAAAGGAAGCCACCTCATCAAGGAGATCCTACCTAGCAAATGGCACTAAAGGAGTTAATAAGCTGCTCTCAAATTATCCAGGAGTTTTCCTTGTGGGAACTCAGCTGACCTTTAACAGCAGATAGGAACAAGTTCTGTTTGACCACCTTGATCTTGAACACCTAGAGAAAAGTTAAAACTAATATATAACCATTCCTGGGCATTTAAAAGAAGAAACAATAGTCAAATGTAATTTAAGATGTACACTTGTGTTAACCCAAATAATAAGTAAGACTGGAGACTACAAAAGAAATTCTTAGGGTGCCTGATAACTATCAACAGAAACTGCCAGAGTCAGAAATTTTTGGTTGTTTTAAGGCCAACAGATATTTATAAACAGGATCATGCCTGCTAAATTGCCTATAGAATTTCCTAAAAGATCATACACAAAAGTTTATCAACCAATCAGTCAATTAACCGCTTCTTCTTCAAGACTACCAGCCCCTGACACATAAAGATGATAACTGCAATTCACTGTTGACAGCTCTGACTCCAAAAACTCTGCTCTCCCCTAAAGACCTCCTTAATTTCCTTTTTACAGGAATGAGACTCTTCAGTCCTTTTTAGCAGGAAGAAGCTACAGAGGAAAGAAAATCATCCCACCTCTGTTATCTATAAAAACAAAAAGGGATGAATATTGGCATCAGATCTGCCATTTTGCTGCCACCATTATTCTGCACCTCCACACCATTTTATAACCTAGATTGTTAGCCTGAGAACTTCCTAGACAGTTGTTGGTTCAGATTGCTAGCCCTCAAACTTTCTCATAAGACAATGGTCAGATTGTTATTAGCCCATGAAATTCCACTACCTAAGAATAGCTTCCCCACCATTCTCTCTCTCTCACCCTTGTGGTGAAGCACACTGCCTGTCCATTTCATAAAATATCTTGGGTGAATTCCCACATCAGGAGTGGCTTTTGTATGCTTTCAGGTGGGATGACTAAAGATGTGTTAGACCTTATGATATACATAAAAAACTGAATGAATCACAAAAGGATTACAATATTTTTAAATCAGTAAATATTCCATAGTATATTTCTGTTTGTTAAACATTCTTGAAATGATAAATTCATAAAATAGAAAAGGCTTAATTGTGGTCATGAGAAGTTGGAAGGGAAACAGGAGAAAGTAGGTGTGGCTCAGAGGTCAGCATGAAGGGTATTTGTGATGGAAATGGTCTATACCTGAGCTATATCATCTTTAATGTCACAGTATGAACCCTGGGGGGGTTCTATATAAAGTGAGCAGAGAATGTCTCTCTTTTCTTAACACAACTCCATATAAATCTACAATTGTTTAAGAAAAAATACCCTAATTGCATAAGTAAAACTTTAAATGATTGAACCATACTGAACCGATATACAAGTGATTATCATTTCTAAAGTTAACCAAATTTTCCTTCAGAGTCTGGTAAAACAAGCATACAAAATGAAAAAGTGTAAACAATAATACAAGAAGTACTTCCTGAGATAGTTCATAAAAATGTCTTCGAGGAACAAAACTAGTTGTATATCCACATCATTCTCAGTAAATACTGTTTTCCTCTAGTTAATTATACATTTCAATACTACATCACAGTGCACAATATTCACAAGAAAAATGCATGCACGTTTGTTTTCTATAAATTAATGAAGTTGAAATCATGTGTTCCTTTAGAAGTTCAGGAGGAAAACAAAATAATCTTGAAAATATTTAACCCTTAATATTTTAATGGAGCTTGTAATGATACAGAAAAATATGAAAAAAAGTGTTTCTTTAATTATGGTGAATTGAAGAATAACTATGAATTATTTAATCCACAGATTTCACTTTACAAAATGATTCAATTCTTTTCTCACAGACTAAATCATTAAGCAAAATTCACAGATACATAAAATAAACTTTTTATAAGTAATGGAAGAGTTAACTCTAAGTACAGCAATTTGTTTTCATGCAGTAAAACACAAAGTGAGGCGTTTATGAAAGCATGAGAGAGAAAAATGACTCTAAAACAAGATAAACATTAATTTTCTTAAAATTTATTTTTATTGTAAACAAATGGAATACATCTTGTTTCTGTTTGTACATGAAGTAAAGACATACCATTTGTGTAATCATACATCTACACAGGGTAATGGCGTTTGTTTCATCCTGTTAATTTTCTGTCCCACCACACCTCCCACTCCTCTTTTCCCTCTATAGAGTCCCTCCTTCCTCCATTCTTGCCCCCTCCCATCCTCCATTGTGTGTCATCATCCACTTATCAGTAAGATCATTCATCCTTTGATTTTTTGAAATTGACTTATCTCACCTTAGCATGATATTCTCCAATTTTATCCATTTGCCTGCAAATGCCATAATTTTATCATTCTTTATGGCTAAGTAATATTCCATTGTATATATATACCACAGTTTCTTTATCCATTCATCAATTGAAGGACATCTAGTTTGGTTCTACAATCTGGCTACTGTGAATTGAGCAGCTATGAACATTGATGTGGCTGTATCTCTGTAGTCTATACTGATTTTAAGTATTTGGGTATAGGCCAAGGAGTGGGATAGCTGGGACAATTGGTGGTTCCATTCCAAGCTTTCTGAGGAAACTCTACACTGCTTTCCAGAGTGTCTTTATTAATTTGCAATCCCACCAGCAATGTATGACTGTACCTTTCTCCCCACATCCTCTCCAACACCTATTGTTGCTTGTATTATTGATAATCGCCATTCTAATTGGGGTGAGATGGAATCCTAGGGTAGTCTTGATTTGCATTTCTCTTATTACTAGAGATGATGGACATTTTTTCATTTATCTGTTGATTGCTTGAATATCTGCTTCTGTGAATTGTCTGTTCATATCCTTAGCTCATTTGCTGATTGGATTATTTGTATTCTTGGTGTAGAGTTTTTTTTTTTTTTTCTTTATATATTCTGGAAATTAGTGCTTTATCTGAAGTATGAGTGGCAAATATTTTCTCCCACTCTGCAGGCTCTCTCTTCACATTGCTGATAGATTCCTTTGCTAAGAGAAAGCTTTTTTAGTTTGAATCTATCCCAGTTATTGATTCTTGCTTTTATTTCTTGTGCTGTGGGAGTCCTGTTAAGGAAGTCTGATCCTAAGCCAACAAGTTGAAGACTTGGACCTACTTTTTCTTCTATAAGACGAAGGGTCTCTGCCCTGATTCCGAGGTCCTTCATCCATTTTGAGTTGATTTTTGTGCAAGATGAGAGATAGGGGTTTATTTCCATTCTGCTGCATATGGATTTCCAGTTTTCCCAGCACTATTTGTTAAAGAGGCTATCTTCTCTCCATTGCATATTTTTGGCACCTTTGTCTAGTATGAGAAAATTGTATTTATTTGGGTTTGTGTCCATGTCCTCTATTCTGTACCATTGATCTACCTGTCTATTTTGGTATCAATACCATGCCATTTTTTATGTTACTATTGCTTTCTAGTATAGTGGAAGCTCTGGTATTGTGATACCCCCTGTTTCACGCTTCCTGCTAAGGACTGCTTTAGCCATTCTGGGTTTCTTATTCTTCCAGATGAATTTCATGATTGCTTGCTCTGTTTCTGTAAGGTACATCATTGGTATATTAATTGGAATTGCATTAAATCGGTATTGCACTTTTGGTAGTATGGCCATTTTGACAATATTAATTTTGTCTGTCCAAGAACATGGGAGAATTATCCATCTTCTAAGGTCTTTCTCAATTTCTTTCTCCAATGTTTTCTAGTTTTCATTGTGGAGATATTTTACTTCTTTGGTTGCCGGGGTCCAGTCCTAGCAGGAGTCCATGGGTTCCACAAGGTAAATGGGGCACGGGGAGACAGTGTCAGCAATGGATGGAGAATGAAAGACACAGACTCTAGTTCTGGTACAATCAATCCCACTTTATTCTGGGGAAGGCTGGGTTTATATACATTTTTCTTCAGGTTATAATGTCATTCTTGTGGTTAATGAAATTAAATAAGTTTACAAGCATAGGCAGAAATTGTTCTTAACAAGGAACCGAAAGATTATGAGAAAACAGTAATCTTACAGATTATCCTTACCTAATCACAATTATTTTGAGAATATCTAACTATGTCAATGAGCTAATACAATGTTTATTTCCTTAATATCTAAACTCTATGTGACCTAAGACTATTCTTATTACTCTCGTGGTTAAAGTGATAGACAAGTAATCTCATGTGACCATCTCTACTAGGCCCATCTGGTTAATATCTAAATTGCTGAGTTAAGGGCTACAGGAAGGCAGCGGTCACAGTGGTTCCTGTGGCCAAGTTTTTTTTACTGATTAGATTACATTGTCTTATGTAGCTCTTTTTTCCAGAACAGGGCATTGTGCACCAATGTTTATTATAGGGGTGACCTATTCTTGGTAGGAAGAAAAAATATTGTGAAACCTTATTCTTTTACCCCACCACCAAACATAAACAAAACCATTGTTAGAATTTAACCAACCTGTTGGAGACAAAGGCAGATCTATATCTATTTTCTCCAGAGGCTTTCAGGGACTCATTGTATGGTTGTAAAATTATTTTTAATTTTGTTAGTGTTAAAGACCCATTGTCTTTCAGATTGTAGGTAATATTTTCTGGAATTTTTGTTGTATTCCCCTCGTCCCCTTAAGCAATCTGTTCAAACTGAAATGAGTAATATATTATCAGAAAAAGACAGCAGAGAAAACACCATGCTCCGGAGCAAAACATCCGGCAATTCCCTTTAGGATGAGCCTTTGCAAACATCCTCCAGAGGATCTTTGTCAAGCACTGAATGGAATTCCGGATGCCCCCGCATTTGGTTAAATTGATTCCCAAGTATTTTATTTTTTTGAGACTATTGCAAATGCAGTTGTTTTCCTCAATTCTCTTTCAGATGTTTCATTGCTTGTGTATAAAAATGCTTTAGATTTATGCATGTTGATTTTATAGCCTGTTAATTTGCTGAATTCATTGATCAGGTCTAGAAGTTTTCTGGAGGAGTTTTCTGGATCCTCTAAAGATAGCATCATGTCATCAACAAATAGTGACAGCTTATGTTCCTCTTATTCTACTCGTTTCCCTTTAATTTCTTTTGTCTGTCTAGAGTTTTGAGGACAAAGTTGAATAGAATTAGTGAAAGAGGACATCCCTGTCTTGTTCCCATTTTATAGGTAATGATTTTAGTTTTTCTCCATTAAAAAGGATGTTGGCCATAGGCTTAGCATAAATAGCCTTTAAAATATTCAGTTATGTTCTTACTATTCCAATTTTTTGTTTTGAGCATGCAGGGGTGTTGTATTTTGTTGAATGCTTTCTCTGCAACAATTGAAATAACCATATGATTCTTATCCTTAAGTCTATTGACATGATGGATTATGTTTATTGATTTATGGATGTTAAACCATCCTTGCATTCCAGAGGTGAACCCTACTTCATCACAGTGCACAATTTTCTTAATATGTTTTTGGATATGGTTTGCTAATATTACATTAAGGATCTTTGCATCTATATTCATCAAGGATATTTGTCTAAAATTTTCTTTCCTTGATGTGACTTTCCCTGGTTTGGGTATGAGGGTGATATTAGCTTCATAGAATGAGTTTTGTAGGGTACCCTCCTTTTCTATTTCCTGGAATACTTTGAGAAGTATTGGAACGAGTTCTTCTTTGAAGTATTGTAGAACTCGACTGAGAATCTGTCTTGTAGAACTTGTAGAAGTCTTGTAGAACTCAGCTGAGAATCCATCTGGCCATGGACTTTTTTTGGAAGGTAGATTTTTAATGGCTTCTTATATTTCATTGCTTGATATTGATCTGTTTAGATTGTGTATGTCCTTCTGGTTCAGCTTGGGAGGAGCATATGTCTCTAGAAATTTGTCAATGTGTTTGGTACTCTCTATTTTGTTGGAATACAGATTTTCAAAGTAACTTCTGATTATTTTCTGTATGTCAGTGGTTTTTGTCATGATATTTACTTTATCATCATGAAATTTAGTAATTTGACTTTGCTCTCTCCTTCTCTTTGTTAGTTTATCTAAGGGTTTGTCTATTTTGTTTACTTTTTCAAAGAACCAATTTGTTGTTTTGTCATTTTTTTCAATTGTTTCTTTTGTTTCAATTTCATTGATTTCAGCTCTGATTTTAATTATTTCCATCTACTTCTACTTTTACTATTATTCTGTTTTTCTTTTTCTAGGGTTTTGAACTGTAATGTTAGGTCATTTAGTTTTTGACTTTTTATTCTTTTCTTGAATGCACCCCATGCAATGAATTTTCCTGGAGTACCTCTTTCAGAGTGTCCCAGTGATTTTGATGTGTTGTATCATCGTTCTCATTGACCTGTAAGAATTTTTTTATCTCCTCCCTGATGTTTTCTGTTATACATGTTTCATTCAATAGTATATGATTTATTTTCCAGGTGTTGGAATAATTTCTGTTTTTTATTTTGTCATTGATTTTTACTTTCAGTTCATTATGATCTGATAGAACACAAGGCAGTATCTCTATTTTTTTCACATTTCCTAAGGGCTTCTTTGTGGTATAATATATGGTCTATTTTCAAGAAGGTTCCATGTGCTGCTGAGAAGAAATTGAATGCACTCATTGATGGATGGAATATTCTATATATGTCTATGAAGTCTAGGATATTGATTGTGTTATTAAGTTCTATGGTTTCTTTGTTTGGCTATTGTTTGAAGATCTATCTAGTGGTGACAGCAGTGTTTTAAATTCACCCAGAATTATTGTGTTGTGGTCATTTGATTCCCAAAATAATGGTACCATTGTTTGGGGCATAAATATTTACTATCATTATATCTTCCTGATCTTTGGTTCCCTTAAGCAGTATGAAATGTCTTTCTTTATCCCTTCTAACTTTGACCTGAAGTCCACTTTATCTGACATAAGGATGGAAGCTCTGCATTTTTACTGAGTCCATGTACATGGTAGGTTTTCTCCCTTCCTGTCACCTTTAGTCATTGGAAGTCTTTTCCTATGAGATGGGTCTCTCACAGGCAGCATATTGTTGGGTCTTTCTTTTTAATCCATTCTGCCAGTTATGTCTTTTGATTGATGATTTTAGGCCATTAGCCTTCAGGGTTATTACGGAGATATGATTTGTATTCCCAGTCATTAGGTTTATTTTTGGTTTTTAAATTGGCTTGGTTTCTCCTTTGAGTGTTTTTTCTGTAAGGTAGTTCCTCCCTTTGCTGACCTACATTATTGTTTTTCATTTCCTCCTCATGGAAAATATTTTGTTGAGAACATTCTATAGTGCAGGCTTTCTATTTGTAAATTCTTTTAACTTTTGTTTATCATGGAAAGATTTTATTTTATCTTCAAATCTGAAGGTTAGTTTTGTTGGGTATAGGATTCTTGGTTGACAACCATGTTCATTAAGAGATTGAAATATGTTGTTCCAAGCCCTTCTAGCTTTAAGAGTCTGGGTTGAGAAGTCTGCTGCTATCGATATTGGTTTCCCTCTATATGTAATCTGATGCTTTTCTCTCACAGCCTTCAAAATCCTATTTTTATTTTGAATGATAGGCATTTTCATCATAATATTCCTTTATGTGGATCTGTTATGATTTTTGTGCTTTTGGTGTTTTGTAAGCCCCTTGTATTTCATTTTCCATTTCATTCTTCAGGTTTGGGAAATTTTCTGATATTATTTCATTGAATAGGTTGTTCATTTCTTTGGTTTGTATCTCTGTGACTTCCTCAATCCAATAATTATTTTCATTATATCCCATAGTTCTTGGAGTTTCTGTTCATGATTTCTTACCATCTTCTCTTTTTGTGCAACTTTATTTTCAAGATTAAGTATTTTGTCTTCATTGTCTGAAGTTCTGTCTTCCAAGTGGTCTAATCTTTTGGTGATGCTTTCCATTGAGTTTTTTATTTGGTTTATTTTTTCCTTCGTTTCAAGGATTTCTGTTTTTTTTTTTTTTTTTTTTTTTTTTTTTTTTTAGTATCTCTATCTCTTTGTTGAAATGATCTTTTCCTTCCTTCAGGTGCTCTTTCAACTCTTTTTTTGTGTTATCATTCATTGGTTGCATTTGCTCTCTTATCTCATCCTTTGCTTCCTGAATCATCTTATCCATGTATAATCTGAAGTCCTTTTCTGACATTCCTTCTACCATGCTTTCATTGGATTCTGTTAATATTGAATCTAGATTTGTTTGGATCATTTTCTTCCCTTGTAATTTCATGTTGTTCATGTATCTTCCCCTCTAGCAGTACAGATCTGTGGTATTGCAGATTCCCACCTATAGGTTTATAGTGACCCTATAGGTTTCCAAAACCTCTTCTTTAAAGGGAGATCAATATTAGCAGTGCCCAATTCAGATGATATGCAATCCTAGACCAAATAACCCCTATGAGGACATTAAAAATATTGTCATAATAATCCGAATGAGTTCAAATATTATCTTCAGTATAACAAAAAGATTTGCAATAAGGTCTGCAGTTTCTAATAGAGGACACAGAGAATGCAGAGGGATGGAATATGTAGCTGTTAATGGGATAAGACAAGAATATAGAGAAGTTCTAGATAATGGAAAGTGTGAGAGTATAATCAAAAGAAATTGGATCTTAGCATGAAAAAAGTGAGAAAGAGACTCTGAGGAAACAGGTTAAAAAGGAAAAGAGCAGGAAAAGGAAAGAAATAAAATCTTAAAATTTTTCAATAAGGAGAAAAAAGAAAATCTACACTATAACAGTCATATAGTAATGAAACCTCCCAATCTTCAGTAGCCTGATGCATGAGAGGTACCTGACACTGAGCTTCAAGTCTCCAGCAGACATCTCAGGCTGGGATTTGCCCCACCTGAGGATCAGAGCTTTGGCTTCCAGGCTTATCCAAGATGGCTGCTCTGGTTTCCAAATGTGTTGGCAAATAGGAAGCTGCAGCTCAGGGTGTGGATGTGATTGGCGGGAGGTCCTGGAGGTGGGTGCAGTTGGTCAGGCAGGGATCCTGGAGGTCTCATGTGTTTAGTGTTGTTGTGGAATCCTGAAGTCCAGGTGCAGACAGTTGGTCTGGGGTCCGGATGATAGGTTGCTGGTAGTTGGTCTGGGGTCCTGATGATATGGTGCAGTCAGGTGGTCTGGCAGGCCTGGCAGCAGGGGCAGTCAGTCGATGTGATTGCCCCAGAGGCAGGGAGTAATTGGTCCAGCTGAGGGATACTGGAGAGTTCCTGAGGGTGCTCAGTCAGTCCAGCCCGGAGTCCTACGAGGCCTGGCTGTTGTCTCAAAATGGCAGCAGCCACATGTAATCAAACCTGCAGGTACTGTCACAGTGAACTTCCAAGTAATGGCAAGCAGCTGGCACTTCACTGGTGGTTGGTGATCAGTTTGCTGACTGTCATTGGACAATTGGGAGATGAACCTCGGGCAGTGGGTGATGGATAGGTGTAAGGCAGGTGATGGACAGGCAAGAGGCAGGCAAATGGCAGATAATAGGTGCCTGGCAGTGAGCAATATGAACTCAAAAAAGGTGTTGATATGCTGGCAGCCTGCAGGTGATCACAGTAGACAAATGGGGTAAACAACAGAGGATCGATAAGCAGCAAAACCTGCGTCACCAAGAAACAGATATCCTCTGCTTCAAAGCGGAGTTATGGAGCAACAAGAAATGCAGCCTCCCTCTAGTCTGCCATCTTGGATCTCCAATAAACATTAATTTAAAAGTTATTTTGTCAAGCTATCTGACCATAATTGAGTTGAAACCCTTAAAATGTTATCAAACTGAAATCACTGACTCACCTAAATCAAGTAAGTAAGCAGTTTCTTAGTGTGGCAGTATTTCAGGATAGGTTATGAATATAGTACAGTTAATTTTTCTAAAGCAGCTAGCAGCAAAACACGTTCACTCATTCATTTTCAAGACCCCACCAAAGAGAAGTATTAATATTTTTGAAGAGCAAACTTCTGTGAAAGAAGATGCTACCTAGCAGGCGTGGTGAAGTTTAGGTGGAAAATTCAGATTTAGTTTGGAAAGCTCTTGCACAAGAGAATGCATCTCCATTTTCAAAAGGTCATTTGACATCAGCAGATCCTCCTTCCCTATTTCACAAGTCACCTCTGTTTTTTAAATAGAAGTCAACAGAGGGATAAATAGTGGACTGGCAAAGTTTTGGACACTGAAAGTTTTGCTCCAGGGATTATACAAAACCCACTTGGGATTGGAAACCAGGCCTTGGGGGACAAGGAGGACAGGGCCCAGTGTGGAGGATTGAAAGGGTGGGTTGCTGTGACTGGCACTTGACATTTGAAGTTCACCGAATGTCAGTCATTCTAAGATAACAAGTCTGCAGTGCTGAGACTCAGACACTAATCAACTCAGCATTAATCTGAGTAATTGAATGGATCTCTGACATTCTTTGAGGGAGCAGAGGGCGAGGTCACAGCTTTAAAGGTTTCTCATGGCTTTGATTAAGGGAAAAAAACAGCAACACAGTGCACACTCACTGAGTCAATTTCCCTCTCATGGATGCCTCATGGATTAAAGGTACACTGCATCCTCCAGACATAGTGATGCCCCATCCTGACCCAGTGACTCTGAGGAAAAGGTGGGGACCCAGAAGTTCATGCCCACTAAGTTTGTGATGTTGTGCCCAGGAGCCTGCCCAGGAACCCATCCCAGATGGAGAGTCCACCCAGCCTACTACCCACTCTATGCCATTCAAGTGGCACCCTGTGACTCCCACCCCTCTGTGACCACCACGCTATCCACCACACCTGGCCCCAAAACAGGCCCATGCCCCTGGTGGCACCAGTTTTAAGCACACGCCAAGTTTCCAAGGGCTCCCAGAACAATAGCAGTTGAAGCACCAGCAGATCCCAAAAACTGCCACTGCCAGGGATGAATTTTGCTGCCCTTCTCCTCACACCAGCATCCAAGGTGGTGCCAGGGTCATGGTCAGAAGAGTCCCCAATGCCTTACCAGCCCCCTAGTTCTGGGTGTGCCATGCTGGATCAAACCACACGGGCCCTGTACCCCAGCACTGGAGTGGGCAGGGACACAGTGGCTGCCCTGCAGGAGGTCGTGTTGCCTGGCCACTCCTGGTGGCCACCACCATCCCACCCCGACACCAACCATCACTGAGAAGAAAGAGCGCTGGCTTGCTGTCACCTTTCCCTGGGCAGCAGCCATCGCTTCCCATTCAGGGTCCCTTCACACGTGCTAACTGTGAGGAAGCAGATGGATCAGAGAGGTGGTTCTTGCCCAGACTCACACCCTCCCACTCTCCTGCCATTTTGCACTGATCTGACAGCTTCCCATGCAGACTTGGACTCTAGGGACTTGCGGTGGACACTGCACACAGCTGAATCTCAGTACTCACTCAGGGAGGGGCTTATGGGTCTGGCTTGAGTGGACAGGGTGCCCAGGTGCTGTGGGCCAGGTGGGACTCATGCATGTAAGGCAGGGGGAGGGAATACTGTGAGTCTTGGTCCCAGAGTATGTGGGTTTACCCCTGTGTGTACCCAGAGAAGTGCCCTGCACCCACCCACAATCTCAGTACTTGGTAGTGACACACCGATTTGGTGTAACTCTTAATGAGAAGTTAATGCAAATGGTTTTTTATTCCTAGCAACAAGAGGCACCATGGGTCCCAACCCCACCTGTGGATAGCAGTGACAGAGGATGGGAGACCAATGACTGAGATTGGGTGTCTCTGATAACCTCATAGCTGTGGCATGCCAAGAGCCTGAGAATATTTCTGTGCAAGGGCACAGGATGGTTAGCTGCTGTGGCAATGCCTTGCATGAACAGGCTTTGTGCAAGACTCCTCTTAGCTCTGACCTTGATCTCAGGCACACAGGTCCAGGAAAGGAAGAGATTCTTATGCTAGACAATCATAATATTTCACCAGCTCTGCTTTCCAGGTTCCTGCCTGCCTTATAGTAACACTTAACAATGGTCTTTCTTGAGAGCTGCACAAAGCTCCTATCATTGCACTTTCCAACTGCGGATTGCAACTACAGAAAAACTACATAGGATGTCCTAATTTCTATAACTTTCCTGAATATAAAAAATTGCATTGTCTTTAACCTAATAATGAGATATATATAAATAAAGATTCCTGGCATAACTCTTTAGATCTGCATCTTCATCAGAGAGCAGAGTTCCACTAGATCCCAGTTTAATCTTCAAGGTCTGTGTTTGTGAATCTTTATTTTCCAATCCCCCTTCACCCCTCACCAGACTAAAGTTTGGTTGTGCCCACCCAAGTTCCCAGGAGTGGACATGACTTTGATAAACTTTGTTACAATTGCAAAAATCCTGGTCATCTTCAAAATGACTGTAAGATTAAAAAAAGGAGGGGCTGCAAAAACAACCCAATCAGAAATGTTCAATTTGTCATAAAGGATTTCATTGGGCTTGTCAATGCAGATATAAAACAGACAGGTCAGAAAACTCAACTATGGGTCACCTTCAGACCCAAGGTCAAAGGAGGAGGAACCCTTCTCATCTGCAGATGCAGATGTCTCATTCACAGATGTTTCCAGTTCAAACAGAAGCTCCTTCCACAAATACTTTTATGCTACTAGAGGGATTAGATTTGAATACTACTGAGGATGCTCAACTCTGTCTTCCTGAGGAAGTTTATAAAATTCTTACCCAAACTCAAGAATCTCTACTGAAAGTTAACTTTGGTTTAACTTTAACTCTCACAGTGCTAAAGAAGAAAAATCTATAAATCCTGAAGTGAATAATTCTGATTACACTGGTGTAATATACATTCAAGTTTGGTCTCATATGCCTTTAATTCTCCCCAAAGGATCCTGTATAGCTCAATTAATTGTCATTCCTTATATCACTGCCCAACAACCCCTAAATGAAAGAGGAAATAAAGGATTTGGTTCCAGTATTACAGGAGCATGTATAGCTTTTACTGCAAATAGATGAAAATTCACCCTTTTTTTTTAAGTGAGCAGTCAATCACAGGGTTATTGAACACTAGTGCTGACACCAGTTATACCTGTCTCAATGTTGTCTTGTTCATGGCCCTTTCAGGGTGTGATCCCTTTGGGCACCAGAGGAAATAATAAACAGGTGTCTGAAAGGTCTCTATGGCTGCAATTCTTCACTTCTTCCAGCCCACAACAAGTTATTACTCATATTCAACCGTACATTATGACTATTCACTTTCTATAAGGGGCAAAGACATCTTACACAAGTTACAAATGCCTATGGAGTTGCCTGTTTTATAGTTGTCTCTGTGAAATTGAACACCTTGCCATGAATGTGAAAGGTCACCACTCCTGTCTGGGTAGACGAATGGCCATTGTCTAAGGAGAAGGTGGCAGCTGCAGAGGCTCTCATTTAAGATCAGTTAAAATTGGGACAAGTTGAACCTTCTGCCAGTCCATAGAATACACCCATTTTTATCATAAAGAAGAAATCAGGGAAATGGAGATTATTACAAGATTTAAGAGAAATTAATAAATGTATACAACATATGGGTCCACTTCAATGTGGATTGATTGCCTAATCCTAATTTAATTCCTCAAGATTTTTATTTATATTTAGTAAACTTAAAAGACTTTTTTTTAACTGTTCCTCTCTTTCCTGATGATTGAGAAAAAAAAACACATTCACAGTTTTTGTTTTCAATCCTTTTAACCTGCTGATAAATATCAGTGGTAAGTTCTTCCTCAAGGTATGTTCAGTAGACCCACATTATATCAACATTTTGTGAATAAGTCTCTCCAGTGTTTCTGACAATTATTCTCTCATGTTATTGTTTTTCATTACAGGGATGATATATTGATTTCTGGGCCAATACTTACAGAACATACTTTAATTAATTTATAACACATTCTACTATGAACTGGTCTCTACATGGCCAGAGAAAAAATTCAATGACAACTCCCTATTAACTAATTAGGATGTAAAATATGCCAATTTTATTCCATTCTTCATGTTGCAAAACTGAAATTTTATTATTTATTTATTTTATTAAATTCTTAGTTTATTACAGCAACTTTTAAGACATTTTAATTGGGCTCCACCATATATTTCTTTAACTACTGATGTGTTGTCACCTTTCTTTTCAGCTGTTGAAAAAACAACATAATCCCACCAGTTTTTTGCAGTTAACTCCTTCACTCACTGCAGCTCTTCAGCATGTTAATGAGAAGTCATTTACAGTTTTTATAGACTCCCAACATTCAATGTTCTTTTATCTTTAATAATCTTTACAGAAAAGCCTTATGCCTTTACTGCAGCTGTTGTCATTTATACTCAAATCTTGTATGTAATACAGTGGTCATATTTGCCTCAATTTTCAGAAAAAGATGTTATCCCTTATGCTGACATATATGTTCAATTGATCTCAGATATTTGACATATTTTATCTCTTACAGGAACAGATATTCATGTACTTTTTCTTACTAATAGAAAGACTTTACATTTACAGTATTTACAATTTTCTTCATATTCTCAAGCTGTCTAAACTAAATTTTAACTCCTGTTGCTTTCCATGCACCTCAGGATGAGTGCCTTTCCTTGTGTCAAGTCTCATGCTCCTTCTATAATCTCCTCCATTCCATTTTACAGTGGGATTACTGTCTATACTGATGGAGGAAAAAAAGGATTTATTATCTATATTCACTGATAAAAAAATGGACTGATTATTCCACATTGCCTCAAGCTTCTCCTCAGTGAGCAGAATTAGCTGCAATTACTATGGTTCTTCATATGTTTCCCACAACATTAAGCATCATTAAAGTTTCTTAGTATATAGCCAAACTGATACCTCATATTTTTTCTGCAATTTGGTCATCTTATTTGGACTCTAATTTGTTATCCCTGCTTATTACTCTTCAATCTCTTTTATAGGATTATACAGCTCCAGTATTTCTTCCTCATATATGTAGCCACACTAAGATCTCTGGACAACTCACTAAAGAAAATGTTCATGCTGATGCTGCTATAAAATCACTTTATCCTCTCTTTTCAAATGCCATGGCATCACACAATTTTTTTCATCAAAATATTTGTTGTTTAATAAACACTTTTTCTATTTCCTGTCAACAGGCCCATTTCATCATTAATAATTGCTCTCATTTCAATCCCTTTTGCTTTCCTGCTCGGGAAAATGTAAACCCTTGAGGTTTACAACATAATGCAGATAAAGATAGCTCATTTTTCTCCTTTTCATCCCAATTTCTTTTTACATGTTACCACAGATACATCCCCAGGTCTTATATGGGCCACTGAACATCGTTCAGAGAAGGTCTCAGTTTGTATGTCTCATGTGCTCCTTTGCACTGCCAGCATGAGCAAACCTCATCATTTAAAATCTGAGAATGCTCCTACTTATACTTCTAGTTCCTTTACTAAGTTTTGTAATCAATGGAATATAATTCTTACCTGTGGAATTCCTAACAATCCTACTTTATTTGAAAGTGAACATCACGCACTTTAAAGGTGCCTTTTAAAAGAAAACATAAAAGGAAACATAGCCTTGCTCATGATAATAAAGCTCTCAATATTGCCTTGTTCACAACAAATGCTCTTAATGTATAGTATGAAGATAATGCACATCATTGGTCCTCTGTCTTGGACCGGTACATTTCCCCTAAGGAACACCTACCAAAGATTTAGGTAAAATACCAAGTTCCACCAGATCCAATATGGCAGGATCTCGCACCTTTAATTGCATGCAGAAGGGGATATATTCCTAGAGTTTCTGTCTGGATTTCTGCCAGATGTGTGAAATCCATCAATCACCATGTGTTGGCATCAAGGATTTCTCAATCTGATTCCCAAATTATATTTGACCCTAGATGAAGAGGACCCTAACTCAAAGAAGGAACATTCAATAAGAACAAGAGGCCCAAGAAACCATTAGTCTTCCAATCATCTAGTGACTTGGGGAAATATAAAGGTTTTAACAACATCTGCTTAACAACTGCTAGCCCAGATGTATTTAGAATATAACCCAGAAAATTTGGTTACACTTCTGTTTGCCAAACTTACCCAGAATTCCACAATTATGCTGACTATTATTGTGCTATTTCTGTGTTATTTTATCCTTGGTGGTGCCCATGTACTTAACAAAAATTGTTAATTCTTTTGAAATTTGTATCATCAATCTATATTTGATAATATGGCAACTATTGATTATTTTTAGAAGTTACATCAAAAGGGATGCCAGAATTTAATAATATGTGTTGTTTCCATTTAACTAATAATAGTAATCCCATTTAAAGGAAATTGTGTCATCTTAAGGACCTTGTAAAGAAGCTGCAACAAGAGAATGGAAGATGGGGTTTTTTAGATTGGTTAATCTCATGGCTGACAAATTTTACATAGGTCAAAGAACTTTTCATTGTAGAATGTTTATTGATATTTGCCTTATTATACTGTGCTTGTTTTTGATAATTTTTGCCTTGCTTTCTCCCTCCATCTTCCTTGAACAGAAGACAGGTCACGTCTATTCTAAAGACCATACAAAACAAAAAAGGGGAGTTGTAGGGATTTCAGATCAGTAAATATATAGAGGGGTGAAAGTCCTTACAGTTGAACAAATGCCTCAGGACACAACAGGTGCTCTGAATGACTTACAAATGCTCTGAAACTCCTCAGTCCTTGAGGCATTGGACATTAGTCCTGTAGACATTATTTTATTATAATAACCTTTCATCCTAGTGGACTCTGAGAAGCAAGCAAGTTATGTGATGTGGACATGAAAAAAGAAAACTGTACTACATAAAATAGTGTAACTTGATATGACCCTGGAATAGATAATAAAATGGACTGGCTTTCTCACAAGAAGCAGTTCTTGCTCTTCACCATCCTGTGTGCTTGTCTCTTTATTAGCTCTTCCCTCAAACCATATACCTGGAACCCAATTAGTGTTTACACACCATCCTGCACAAGTCTAAGCAGGAAAGAAAACTGAGAGAACTGAGAACTGAGGACAGCTGCCAGGGTCCAGCCCTAGCAGGAGTCCATGGGTTCCACACTGGTAAACGGGGCTTGGGGAGACTGCATCGGCAATGGATGGAGATTGAAAGACACAGACTCTAGTTCTGGTGCAATCAATCCCACTTTAATCTGGGGAAGGCTGGGTTTATATACTTTTTTTTTTCAAGGTATAATGGCAGTCTTCTGGTTAATATTAAAGAAGTTTCCAAAGCATAGGTAGAAATTGTTTTTAACAAGAAACAGAAAAATTATGAGAAAAAAGTAACCTTACAGATTATCCTTAATAATCACAATTTTTTTAAGAATATCTAACTATGTCGATGAACTAATAAAATATTTACTTCCTTAATATCTAAACTCTATGTGACCTAAGACTGTTCTTATTATTCTTGCGGTTAAAACAATAGACAAGTACTCTCATGTGACCATCTCTACTAGGTCCATCTGGTTAATATCTAAATTGCTGAGTTAAGGCTTACAGTAGGGCAGTGGTCCCAATTGTAATTGTGTACCAATGTTTATTATAGGGCTGACATATTCTTTGTAGAAAGGAAGGAATATTGTGAAACCTTATTCTCTTACCTCACAACCACACATGAAAAAAACCATTGTTAAAATTTAACCAGCCTGTTGGAGACAAAGGCAGATCTATAACTATTTTCTCCAGAGGCTTTCAGGGACTCATTGCACGGTGGCAAAATTATTTTTAATTTTGTTAGTGGTAAAGACACATTGTTTTTCAGATTGTAGGTAATATTTTCTGGAATTTTTGTTGTATTCCCCTCATCCCCTTAAGCAATCCGTTCAGACTGAAATGAGTAATATATTATCAGAAAAACACAGCAGAAAAAACACCATGCTCCGGAGCAAAACATCCGGAAATTCCTTTTAGGATGAGCCTTTGCAATCATCCTCCAGAGGATCTTTGTCAAGCACTGGATGGAATTCCAGATGCCCCCACAGCTCCTCCTTTTTTATTTTGTAAAGTGAAGAGGCCTTCTTGAATTTTTACTCTCTTGACTAGTCTGAGGATTACTTGGAAGACGACTGGAAGACAAAGAATTAAAATTAAAATACATAGTCCAATCAAGCAATATTGTAATATTGTATTTAGGAATGTACTATTAAATATAGTTTTTTTTATATTATGAAACATTTGGGAGGCCAAATTATCTTCTGGAACAACCGAGACATGAGCCTGACTCAACATTCTTATTTGTAGTTGTAAAGCATTGATATCTGGTGCTATAGTAGTATTATTCCAAACTCCTCTAAGGTGAGTTTTAACTTGTTCCCAATTAGTACTATTATCAACCTTTAAAGGAGTAATACAAATCCATTTATAGTTAGCATGACATCTAGTGGTCATTCTAGATTGAATATGTTGAATCTCATTTCCCATAAAGAGAATAGCTTCTTCAAGAGCATTAATTCTTTTTTTTCAATTTTTTATTAACTTGTTCTTGTGCCGCTAAAGCCACAGAGACATTATGAGATAAATCATTTACATGTGAAGCAGTATGAATTTCCTGTACAAGCGCTGTGGTCAAGAGAGCTAAGGAAGTGATTATACTAGTTAAAGCTGTTATTCCTAGGATCAAAGCTTCAACAAATCTTTTTGGTCCTAAAAGTTCATTAACTGTTTTTAAAATTTCAAAACCTGGGTCATCATACCAAGATTCTGTAAGATTTACTGGCAATATACCATAATTAGGCTGATGTAAAATTAAAAACACCTTTAAATCTTTAGACATGGTTGAATTAATACAATTAGTAAGAACACAATCATGGCAATAAATGTTATAAGCTTCCTTATTTTTAGTGATATTGAAATTATTTATGGTAGACATAAGAATAGCATGAGGAGCATTTATACAAGCATGTACTGCAAAGTCATTAGGTTTACTTAACTTAGGTCTTTGTAGTAATACTATATAAGTAGCTGCTAATAGTTTATACAAGTCAGGAAAGTAAGAGAATTTACCATTTATAAGGTCACTCCAATAGATGGATGTTACCCATTCAGGTTAAGCCATCTATGAAAAGACTCATTGGTAAGAAAGGGGTTAAATTAAAATGTACTGTTTTATTTCATCTTATCTTTAACCAAAGTTTACAATCAAAATCAGGAGAAGACACAGAATAATCTGTAATAGTAGTAGCAGAGCCTTGTGGCTTAAACTGTAGTACAGTATGATGAAAACCACATTCAAACCATTTTGGGAAATCTGTTTCTAAATTGAGTAGATTCCAAGAGCTGTCTTTATGACTGTTAAAGTCGTCACACAGCTTAAAAGGAGGCGGTAAAGCCACTGAAATATTTGTATCATTATAATTAGCATATCCAAGTGAGGTTAACTCTAGGGACCATATATCTCTTTCATTGTCTTCTTCTCCTGGAGAATCAGTAATGTAAGTACTATAACTTAAAGGGAGACATCCCAATGGCACATGTAGATTATCTGTATTAAAGCACATTGGTGTCTCTTCAGTAATTCCATGAAATGTAATTGTAAATGCTATTTTATGTGGTATTAAAGAATCTGAAATCCCTCCAAGTAGTTGAGGCTCATTAGTAAATACTTTATTATTAGATCTGCTCCAAGTAGTTGGATGCAGTAAGGGAGGATTTGGAAAATAGGTCCAGTAAGCTTTCCCTTCATTATCATAAGTATGAATAGGGAGTACCTGAATCGAAATGAGAGCAATCAATGTAAAAAACAAAGCCTCGGGGTTTTAGGCTTTCTGGATCTGTTCACCATGTGTTCAGCAGTGGCAGTCAGGCGTTTCACTTGTCCCCAAGTTGGCAGGTCTGAGTTGCGAGTTGTGGATGATTGTGCAAGATGCAACCTTTTAATCTTAAATACTAGCCCATTTTTGTCCATCTGATTGGGTTGGTAAGGGATCCAATACTCTTTGTTCTTCCTCCTTCGAATAGGGCTCATTGTAGTGACGTATCAATCTGTCTGGAATCCACAAAGGTGTTTCCGCATCCTGTGGAAATACACAAGCATAGCCTCAACCAGATGTTAGCAAGATATCAGGTCCTCTCCATTTACCAGATAATAAATCTTACCATTTTACTAAACTTTGTTTTGACCTTTTACTTTCCCAGAGTCTCATCATTGCAGTATTTCCCTCCTTATCAGTATTTAGATGATTTAAAACAAATAAATCATGTTGTAAAATATGATGTGGGGAAGAGTATTTAAGCTCTCCCACTTTTAGCTTATTTATTTGTATTTTTAATCTTTGATGGCTCCTTTCTACTATTGCTTGTCCTTGTGGGTTATAAGAAATTCCTGTAGAATGAGAAATATTAAACATGGAACAGAAATCTTTAAATGTTTTTGGTGTATAAGCAGGAGCATTATCAGTTTTTAATTTTTTAGGCATTCCTAAAACAGAAAAACAAAGGAATAAATGTTGAATCACATCCTTGTAGGCTTCCCCAGTTCTGGCTGAGGCCACAATAACATGAGAAAAGGTATTGACTGTAACATGAACATAAGATAATTTTTTAAATTCTGATATATGAGTTGCATCCATTTGCCATAAGACATTAGGTAAAAGTCTTCGAGGATTAACTCCCATCTGTGGAGAAGGAATAAATTTAGGACAAACATGACAATTTTTAACAATAGTTCTAGCTTCTTCTCTAGAAATATGAAATTGTTTTTGTAAGGCAGATGAATTTTGATGATGATTTTTGTGTGATATAATAGCTTCTTCTATAGCTGTTAAAATAAAATTTTTAGTTAAGTGATCAGCATGGGTATTCCCCTGAGCAAGGGGACTAGGTAATCGGGAATGTCCCCGAATATGACCTATAAAGAAATGTGCAGTTCTGTTATGAATTAGATAATAAAGTTCTTGTAGCCTATGTATAATTTTAGATGAAAAGGAGAGTGTTGCTGTTTCTATGGTTGGAAACAGTTTAACAATGTATAGTGAGTCTCTGTACAAGTTAAAGGGTTGAGCAACAGTCTTGAAAGCCTAGATAACTGCTTCTAATTCAGCTCTTTGTGCAGAAGTTTCTTGTGTCCATTGAACTGTGGGTTGAGAATTAATTATTGTAACTGCTTTTCCATTTGACGACCCATCTGTAAATATTAACATAGCATTGTTAATTGGAGTTGGGGAGCACCATTTAGGAAATATTATTTCTGTTTGAAGTAAAAAATGTAGTAAAGGATTATGGGGCAAGTGGAAAGAAATTTTTTTCTGTAAAATTTAGAAATGCAATAGCCCATTAATCATCAATTTGTAAAAATTGGTCAAATTGTTCTCCTGTGTAAGGAATAATTATTTCATGCATTTCACAAGCAAACAATTCTTTACTTCTAAATCTGGCCTTTAATACCAAAGAGGCTATTATAGTAGGGTAAGACATTAATATTTTCTTTCCTGATACTGGTAAGTGTATCCATTCAAGTGGATCATTTTGCCATAAACAACCTGTTGGAATATGTTTCATTTTTAGCACAATAAAAGCCCAAGGCAAGAAATAATTAACTTGTTGTAAGTAATGTTTATGAATTGCAGTTTCAACAACTTGCAAGGCTTGTTCTCCTTCTTTAGTTAATACTCTATTTGAGTTAGGATCTGAATCACCGTTTAGTATTTCAAACAAAGGTTTCAAATCATTAGTTGAGAGTTTTAAATATGGTCTAATCCAATTTATATCTCCCAATAATTTTTGAAAATCATTTAAGGTTAATAGTTTGTCTTTTCAAATTTGTAAGTTTTGAGATCTGACCCAACGTGTTTTTATAGTTCTTCCTAGATAATTATAAGGAGGTTCCTGTTGAATTTTTTCAGGAGCCACTATTAGACCCCACCTCTGTAAATCTTTATTTAAAACCTGTAATATTATTTGTAACAAATGACTTTGAGAATGTGCAATCAATATATCATCCATATAATGAAACATACAGCAGTCTGGATCCTTTTGTCTATAATTAATTAAGGCTTGATCTACAAATTTTTGAAATAATGTAGGACTATTTTTTATTCCTTGAGGTAATACTTTCCATTGAAATCTTTGATAAGGCCTTTGTAATTTAGGCGATGGTAAGCTAAAAGTAAAATGCCATTTATCTAGTTTAGCTAAAGGAATAGAAAAGAAGCAATCTTGTAAATCAGTGACTATAATATGATAGTCTTTAGGGACAGTCACAGGAGAATGACATTCTCCACTAGCTGCAGAGTATAAGGGGAAGTAGGTCCTAAATCTTTTTCAGCTGCTTTTAGTTCTTTTACCATTTTAAAAGAGAGAGGCTCCCAATGAGGCTCTCCTCGCTCATCTATAGCCCATACTATTGGGCAGCAAATACTAATATCTCCGTGGTTTTGTGCTTCACTACCAGCACCTAGAAATCCTACCTTGGACTTTTCTTTTTATTTTATCTGGGGTTTAGGAAGGACTGGCACAACAGGAGTCACCAAAGGTGGATCCTCCTTATGATATCTGAAAGAGGCTTCTTCCAAGTCCTCCTCATCAGATGGGGAGAGTTGATCAGGTAGACCTTTCTCCTTTTTCCCATCTTCATCATCATCTGATTCACTTTCACTTTCACTCTGAATTTCCCCTGTATATTTGTTAACCTAGGCTGTCAGCAAAGGCTCCTTTTCTGACATTTCATCTGGTGATCTTACCCTTTTAATAGCTGCTCACTTTCATGTCTAGAGTCTAAACAGTCCCTAAAAAGATTCCACACATGAAAGCGTCCACAGGGAGTCTTTCATTGCCATATAATCTATGATGTGCATGCATAACATCGCCTACCTTTTTCCAGGTTTTAACATCTAAAGTACCTTGTTCAGGAAACCAAGGGGCACATTCTTGCACAAAATTAAAAAATATTTTTAATTTAGTTGTTCCTACATGCACTCCTCTTTTAGTTAATAAGTGCTTAGTAATATCAATAAATAATGCTCTTTCTTTGCTTTCACTACCTCCCATGGTAACTATTCTGTCTATCCCTGCCTATCCTTTCTCGGCCTTCTCTACTGAGGGGTCTGAGGCACCGCAGGCAGGATCCTAGCTGTCTCAAAAAGGAAAGAAATTAATATTAATAAATGGGGGGTTTACCAGAGTGCCCCACGTGGATGCCACTTGCCGGTGTCCAGCCCTAGCAGGAGTCCATGGGTTCCACACCAGTAAACGGGGCGTGGGGAGACAGTGTCGGTGATGGATGGAGAATGAAAGACACAGACTCTACTTCTGGTGCAATCAATCCCACTTTAATCTGGGGAAGGCTGGGTTTATATACTTTTTTTTTTCAAGCTATAATGGCAGTCTTCTGGTTAATATTAAAGAAGTTTCCAAAGCATAGGTAGAAATTGTTTTTAACACGGAACAGAAAAATTATGAGAAAAAAGTAACCTTACAGATTATCCTTACCTAATCACAATTGTTTTAAGAATATCTAACTACATCGATGAACTAATACAATGTTTACTTCCTTAATATCTAAACTCTATGTGACCTAAGACTGTTCTTATTATTCTTGCGGTTAAAACAATAGACAAGTACTCTCATGTGACCATCTCTACTAGGTCCATCTGGTTAATATCTAAATTGCTAAATTAAGGGTTACAGTAGGGCAGCAGTCCCAATTGTAATTGTGTGCCAATGTTTATTATAGGGCTGACATATTCTTTGTAGGAAGGAAGGAATGTTGTGAAACCTTATTCTCTTACCTCAACACCACACATGAACAAAACCATCTTTAAAATTTAACCAGCCTGTTGGAGACAAAGGCAGATCTATAACTATTTTCTCCAGAGGCTTTCAGGGACTCATTGTATGGTTGCAAAATTATTTTTAATTTTGTTAGTGGTAAAGACCCATTGTTTTTCAGATTGTAGGTAATATTTTCTGGAATTTTTGTTGTATTCCCCTCATCCCCTTAAGCAATCCGTTCAGACTGAAATGAGTAATATATTATCAGAGAAAACACCATGCTCCGGAGCAAAACATCTGGCAATTCCTTTTAGGATGAGCCTTTGCAATCATCCTCCAGAGGATATTTGTCAAGCACTGGATGGAATTCTGGACTCCTCCACAAATTTTTAAAAAATAAAACAAAAAAAAATATGCTTTGGTGATGTATGGAAAAAGGTACACTCAT
This sequence comes from Sciurus carolinensis, assembly GCF_902686445.1. Taxonomy (NCBI): domain Eukaryota; kingdom Metazoa; phylum Chordata; class Mammalia; order Rodentia; family Sciuridae; genus Sciurus; species Sciurus carolinensis. Next base: position 1,164,484 of record NW_025920140.1, on the reverse strand, counting down.
ACATTGCTGCTTGGTGTACAAGTTTATTTAACCATTCTGGAAATTTTATTGAGAATTCTCAAAAAACTCAAAATGAAACCACCATTTGACCCAGATATCCCACTCCGTGGTATAAACACAAAGGATTTAAAACCAGCATACTATAGTGACTAGGCCACATCATTGTTTATAGCAGCTCAGTTCACAATAACTAAACCAGGGAATGAACCTAGATGTCCTTCAACATATACATGAATAAAGAAAATGTAGTATATGCAGACAATGGAATGTTATTTAGACTTAAAGTCAAAGGAAATTATGGCATTTTCTAGTAAGTGCATGGATCTAGAGCATACCACAAGTGAAATGAGTCAAACCCAAAAAATTAAAGGCCAAATAATTTTACCTGTCAAGTAAATGCTGATCAATAATGAAAGGTAGGTGGAATGAAAGGTCCTTGCATTGTGCAGAAGGTAGTGAGAGGAATGAATCAGTATAAGGAGGGGAATGACAGTAAAATGATCTGGACATCATTACCTTGAATATATGTGTGATTATAGTACCTTTGTGTCTGCAACACTTGCAACCTGTGAAAGGAGAATTTGTACTCCTTTTGTGTACACTTTTTCTGAATGCATTGTACTGTCACATATAACTAATTGAAAACAATTAAACATAATTTTTGACAAATAAATATTTGTCACATTCATTTTATTTGTAGGACTTCTTTTCAGTATGATTTCTCTGCCAGTGAGAAATGTATACATCTCCATTAAAAGCTTTCTCATATTCTTTGCATTTGTAGGGTTTCTCTTTGGTATGATTTACCTGGTGGTTAATTAGTCATATTTTTTATTAAAAGTTTTGCCACAATATGACTATTCCTAAGCCTTCTCACCAGTATGAATTCCCTGATGTCCAATAAGTTTTGATTTTACATTAAAAGCTTTGCCACATTCTTTTCATTTGTATGCCTTCTCTCCAGTATGATTTCTCAGGTGTTGAGTAAGGCGTGTTTTCAGTAGAAAGCTTTGCCACATTCTTTCCATTTGTAGGGTTTCTCTCCAATATGAATTCTCTGGTGGTGACTAAGGTCTTCTTTTTTATTAAAGGCTTTTTTGCATGCTGTACATTTGTAAGGCCTCTCTCCTGTATGATTTATTTGATGGAAAATAAAGTATGGATTTACATTAAAAGCTTTGCCACATTCTTTACATTGGTAGTGCTTCTCTCCAGTATGAATTCTCTGGTGGCAAATGAGTTACAATTTGTTATTAAAAGCTTGTTGCATGTTGTATATTTGAAGGGCTTCTTTCCTGTATGAGCTCTCTGGTTTTGAGTAAGGTGTGATCTTTGACAGAAAGTTTTGCAACATTGTTTACATTGGTAGGACTTCTCCCCTGTATGAATTCTCTGGTGTTGAGTAAGGTATGATCTTTGAGAGACAGCTTTGCCACATTCTTTACATTGGTATGCCTTCTCTCCAGTATGAATTCTCTGGTGGCAAATAAGGAATAATTTGTCATTAAAAGCTTTGTTGCATATTGTGGGCTGGGGAGATAACTCAGTAGGTAGAATTCTTGCCTTGCAAGCACAAAGTCCTGGGTTCAATTCCCAGCACCACAAATAGAAAATAAAATAAAATAAAATAAAAAAAGCTTTTGTGCATATTGTATATTTGAAGGGTTTCTCTCCAGTGTGAATTCACTGGTGGCAAATGAGGTACATTTTGTCATTAAAAGCTTTGTTGCATGTTGTACATTTGAAGGGCTTCTCTCCTGTATGAATTCTCTGGTGTTGAGTAAGGTGCGATCTTTGACAGAAAATTTTGCCACATTCTTTATATTGGTAGGACTTCTCTCCGGTATGAATTCTCTGGTGTTGAGTAAGGTATGATCTTTGAGAGAAAGCTTTGCCTCATTCCTTACATCGGTATGGCTTCTCTCCAGTATGAATTCTCTGATGGTGAGTAAGGTTCAATTTGAGATTAAAAGCTTTGTTGCATGTTGTACATTTGAAGGGCTTCTCTGCAGTATGAATTCTCTGGTGGCAAATGCGGTACAATTTGTCATTAAAAGCTTTGTTTCATGTTGTACATTTGAAGGGCTTCTCTCCTGTATGAGTTCTCGGGTGTTGAGCAAGGTGCGATATTTGACAGAAAGTTTTGACACATTCTTTACATTGGTAGGGCTTCTCTCCAGTATGAATTCTCTGGTGCTGAGTAAGGTATGATCTTTGAGAGAAAGCTTCACCACATTCTTTACATTGGTATGCCTTCTCTCCAGTATGAATTTTCTGGTGTTGAGTAAAGCATATTCTTCGAGAGAAAGCTTTGCCACATTCCTTACATTGGTAGGGTTTCTCTCCAGTATGCATTCTCTGATGGCGAGTAAGTTTCTATTTGAGATTAAAAGCTTTGTTGCATGTTGTACATTTGAAGGGCTTTTCGCCTATAAGAATTCTCTGGTGTTGAATAAGGTGTGCTCCTTCACAGAAAGTTTTGTCACATTCTTTACATTGGTAGGGCTTCTCTCCAGTATGAATTTTCTGCTGTTGAATGAGGCATGGTTTTTGATCATTTAATTTCTGATGTTCACTCTCACTTAAAGTTCTCCATATTGTCCTGTGTTTTAAATAGTCAAGGTCAAAATTTTCAAATTTTTCATTAATTATTTTTTAAAATACATGTCTTTTCTCATGGTCTGGTGAAAATTCTTCGGTATTATGAGAAGTCATTGCTGAAATAAATGAAAGTTTAAAAAAATTACTTAGTAGACTGGGGTGAATATATTTTGTATATATAACAGGAAATTATAGCAGAGTTAGCAATGTTAGGACATCAGCAGTGTACAGATTAGTAATCCAAGGCCATCATTACTTCAGAAACATGTTACATAAAAATGTACAGTCACAAATCTGTTGTAAAAATTACACAAATTTTTGTAGAGAGCACAATATTCAAGATGATGATATTTCTACAGAGAGCAATATAGTATAGAAAAGGAATGTATCTTACTTTTATTAACTAAAGTATTTCCTCCTTTCTTATATAGCTTTGTGCAAATAGGAAAAAAAATCTATAAGTTGCCTTCACTCTCAGTAGAATGAGTGAAATATAAAAAAATACACCTAAGTTTCTGGTTTCTTTGAAGATTGTCACATATCTGAATTATGAGATAATTCTACTTTTATTTGTTTTTTTATATGTGTTTCTTGGGATTAAGCCAAAGTGTGCTATAAAACTGAACTCCACTACAAGTCCTTTAAAAATTGTTTGAGACATGTTGTTTCTAAGTTCTGTGACCTGTCTCAAACTTGAAATCCTTTCAAATGTCCCTCCAATTTGCTTGGATTCCAAGCATGTAGCTCGAAACTCTACTATTTTTTCTTGATTTCAAAACTATCACATTGTTTTCACAAATGTCTCTATAATCTCTTATTGACTATTTTTTCAATGTACAAAACAATTAAAAATAGTACCACACATAAAAAAGGAAATGAGGAATTAATCAATGTAATAAACCCAAACATTACAAATTGAACATTAGTGACTTATGAATTGTCTAAAGATTACTAAATAATCTTTTAAAGGAAGTTTAGTGAACTAAATTCAGAGAAAAATTGTTAATAGAAATTAGCAGCATTTCTTTATGTGAAGAATTCCTTAAGGGAATGTGTCTGAAAGAGGTAGGCATTGTGTACAAATCTGCAGTCCTAGCCACATTGGGGAGGCTGAGCAAGGAGAACCATGAGTTCAAAACCAGTCTTAGCAACTTAGTGAGATCCTGTGAAAACTGAATAACCTACAGAATATATATAAAATGGAAGTGGGAATAAAATATATAAAGGAAAATGTGAAAGAAATCAAAGCATGCCACTATGAAAAACAGCGAACCACACATTAAACCATTAAGCAAATTAGCAAATATATATATATATATATATATATATATATATATATATATGAAATATAGAATACAACTTACACAGTAGGAGTAGTGAGTTCTTCACTTTTAAAATTGTTTTAGATTATTAATGCATTATTATAAGCAAATCAAAACAACTTAACTAGCAAAATTAAATCTAAAAGAAGTAACTGCCAAGTCAGTAGCAAGAAATGGAGCATGACCTATACTTAGGAGCCTTCTGGGCCTCTCCAGTTCCAGGCTGCTGGGTAAGGTGGGGGAATCAGGAAAAGGGTGCAGCCTCTGCTCTGCAAACCTCCAGAATGACTGCTGTCACTGCTCACTGGTTGACCTAGACTGCGAAAGACTGGGAGACCTCTCTGCATGACCTGAGAGTGGTATTTATCTTTCCAACCCCAGACCCAGGATTCCTTGGTTGTCAAGTCTCCTGACCCAATCATGTTCAAAGTTGCACTTAGAATAGCACCATTGGAAGGTGTTTCAAGAAGAATGGTGGCCAATCAAAAGTGCCAATTCCAGCAGGTAGGTGAATGAAGGACAGAAAGTTTGTCCAATCAGCACAGACAAGGGCCCTCATTGACCACTCTGTGCAGGCTCTATTAGATGACACCTTGTCCTGAGAAGGCAAACAAAAGTCTATTCATCCCAGAAGGTGAGCACAGCTGTGGAGCATGATGGGTGAAACAGTGAGCACTTTGCACAGTTGGTGTTTGTTCTACCAAACAGAGACCTGCAGGGTAATAAACAATTTGACCAATTAGAAATGCCCAACATCCTTCAGGAAGAATTACTGGGCATTTGTAGAAGATCTGTGTATATATTATGAAACAGCTGCTCTCAACTTGCCCCCCCAAACATTTAAAACTTTTGCTACATCTGTACATTCTAAATTTTAAACAGGTTGCTGATATATGTTACAGTAATAATATAATGTTACATAAATTCCCATTTTTTTGTGTTTTTTTTTTTTTTGGCAGTGCTGGGGATTGAACCCAGGGACTTGTGCTTTCAAGGCAAGCACTCTACCAACTGAGTTATATCCCCAGCCCCCCATTTCTTTTAAAAAGTCAGAAATGTCTTCTGGAAGTGACACTGAAATGGAGTTGTTAGACCACCTCTAGAAATGACATTGTCCTTGTTTATTCAGGTGGTTAGAGGACATTGAGTAGACTTTGACCTTGAGAAGGGAGGGTCCTGGGCCAGACTGGTTATGTGTAAATTACATTTTTCATATTATAATCATTGCTTGGTGTATGCATTTTACTCCTCATTCCTGTATATATAGTTGACAATGCTAAGAATTTTTTTAGATATATTGACTTTTTAGATATTGTAATGTTCAAAGTAGAAGTGGGAAAATACATCATTTTGTAAATTCCATTTTTTGAACACTTCTAGAAAATGTTTTGTGGAGGACAATTGTCAAAACACCTTTTGAGTAATAAGCATTTTATGCTGGTTCTCTAAAGCATCATGCCAGTGTGCTTACAATGAGACAAAAGTAACTAGTGATCCAAAGTCTGTGGGTTTTGTTTTACTTCAATCTGTACATAGTGTATATAAAGAACAAACAAGTTGTAATCTACACCTAGTTTTTCTAGATGTTAATGAGGTTGCCACTGTATGATAAAAGTAGAATTAGTAAACAAATATTGTATGTTTTGTGCTAAATTTTCTAGGAAGGATTTTCTTCTTAAAATCAGATCATTATAACACACTGGGTTGGTGAAGGACCAGAATGCTCATATTTTAAAGTCATTTTCAAATTAGAAATATTGTTATATGTGTTCAGTTTCTTGAAGACTGTCATGTACATAGTGAACAGATTGAGTTTTTAATTGAAATATCTAGTCTGTCTAGGTGTTTAGAAGTGCCTGATGAATATCAAATGTACAGGTACTAAAATATCACTTCATACGTCTAAACGTTCTCTCTGATATGTAGAGGCGAAAACACAATAAGTTGGGGGGACACAGAATAAACTTTCATTGGATTTAATAAAGTGAAATTAAGGTAAGGAAGTGGAGATTGGTATAAGAATGATAATAGACTGAATCACATAAATTTCCTTTGTTCATATATGAATACAAGAGCAGTGTAACTCCACATTGCATACAACCACAAACATGGGAAGTTTCATTCCATGTATGTACTTATGTCAAAATACATACTACTGTCATGTATATCTAAAAAGAATAAAAATTTTAAGAAAGAAAAATAATAAATCTAAAAGAAATACAAATAATGCAATCTACAGGGAACTCTAAATCTAAGGAAACAAATAGAATGGAAGCAAGGAATAGAAGAGTGTTACATAAAAACTTGGCCAAAAAAAATCTGGGAAGACCAAATTATGACATAGAAAACAGTTTAAAGCAAGAAGTTATCTAAGCTAAAATATATTTTAAATAAAAAAATTTGAAAATAGGCAAAGTAGAATATTATATGAAGATATAAAAAGCTTTCCCTAGAATACTGTTAAAAGAGTAGATGTACTCTCAACTCACACCATATATTTAAGACATAAAATGTTAAGATTGACAGAAGTAAATAAATAGAAAGCAACACTTGAATACTTAGAGAATAATATGCACTTGCTGTAAAGGAAAAGCCAAAAAAACAGAAGACTTTGAAAATAATTTAAACAAATTTTAATTTGACTTACATACTAATTGTCTTCAATAGAAATGGAATATCAAAGTGGATCAACCAATGGGAAATTAATAAATCAAAGGTTAATAGGTATAAAAACATTAAAATTATTTTCTGATCATCAGAGAATAATGTTAGAAATCAAAAGTGGAAAGGATGTTCAAAAATCCACATATATGTGGCAATTGATTGAACAGTCTTCAACATAAACTTTTTCCAGAATTGAATGATTAATTAAAAGACCTTTGTACTTCTCAAAATTATCTGAAGACTACATGTTAATACCTCTCAAACTCCCAATGATAATTTTTGCAAAGACAGAAAAAACTTATTCTAGCAATTTTATGGAATCTCAAAATTTTATGGATATATCAAATATATTCAAAATAGAAACAAAATTGGGAGAATGTTGTTTCATGATTTAAAAATATTAAAAACTCTAAAATTTAATTAGTAGTAGTGACATCAATTAAGACCAATGGACACAGTGAATTCTGAGTGTAATAAAGCCTTGCATATACAGCAAATTAAGATATTTGAACACAAAAGTTTATTACAGCATTAACCAACAGAGCTACAATGTGGAAGCAAACCAAATGACCCTTGAAAGGAGTGGATGGAGCAATTTGGAATATAGAAACTGCAGAATATTTTTTAAGATAAAAATAAATTTTTGCAAAACCTATAATCAGGATAAATCTTCAGTACATTATATTAACTGGAATATGTCACTACCACAAACTAAAATATGGGAGAACTCTACTTCTATAAGACAACTAAAAACAAAGAAACAAACATGCAAAAAACCTTCTGAACAGAAAGGAGAATGACATTAGTGATAGAAGACAGAAATAAGCACTTATTTACATAGAAATATATTTATTGATATTTGAGATGTAAGCATTCTATAGATATATTATGTGACAATTTGAATTAATATTGCTGAACAGTATGCATGATTTGGTGAGAGAGCAATTATTGTTTTGTGGGATTTGATAAAAATTAAAAATTACAAACAAGACATAAAAATAAAAAGAATCATAAAATGAAAGATACCTTGAAAATGCTATGGTCTTTATTCTATAAATAAGAAAAAATTCATGAATATATATATATATATATATAAATTCATGAATATATATATATATATATATATATATATATATATAAAGAGCATGCATATAATCCAGAATTACTTTGGTAATTCTGAGGCAGGGAGTTAATAATTTCAATGCCATCCTCAAAAATTTTGTGAGAACTTCTCTACAAATATAAATAGAAAGGGACTGGGGATGTAACTAATTATTAGAGTACCCCTGGATTCTATCCCTATTAAATTCACATGTAAAAAATTTACATTACTATGTACATACACAGGATAAAAAATCAATCTGGATAAAATATAAATTCATTTAAAAAGTACACTATTTATACAAACAAGTAAAAGCATATAAAATTGTATTGGCAATAGAACAAAGAATAAGCATATTTAATTCCAACAATGTCCTAATTTGAGAAGTAATGGAAATTGTCCTATATTCATAATATATAGACAAAAATAAAAGTGTTATAGTAAGTGAGAAAACCTCTCCTACTACATAAAATGTAGCCTACAAAATGAAAGAATAAAGAAAAAGAAAATTTAACCAACCATAGATGTTTTTTATGAATGCTTTCATATAACTACAATCTGCAACTATCACTACATGTCACAGAAAAGCACTTATTGTGAAACTTAACTTTCATTTCATAGAAAATCCATAAAAATATTTATTTATAAAGAGCACATGTAAATGATTTTTAATGAATAATGTTAAACTGATATAGGATATTGATTTATTAAAACACCCTGACCTAAGATTTTCCAAAAAATGTGCACATTATCACCTGCAGACCCACAAATAACAGAAAATATTTTAGATCATGCTGCCACTAACTAGCAAAGGGGAGTTTGGTGGTTAATTTAAATGAGCTGGGATATCACTGTAGACACATAGAAGATTTTAAAGAATTTAAAAACATAAGGGGCTGGGGATATAGCTCAGTTGGTAGAGTGCTTACCTCATAAGCACAAGGCCCTGGGTTCAAATCCCCAGCACTATAAAAAAAAAGATAAACATAGGATAAACATAGATAAACATAGTTCATATTCGATGATAACAGAAGAAACAAAATAAGCTTCTGAAAAGTCTTTTTTGCTAGATAACTTTTCCATCAACATTTTAAAGTTTGGTTTTTTCCTTAAACTTTGGACCTCTCAACTGTGTCTTCTTATAAGTGTAGGCCACAATATTTTATATCACTGAATTATTCTCAGTATCACTTTTCTAGATTGAAGAATATATAACAAACCAAGAAAGGTAGAGATTAAAGACTAAAAGTAATGTCATTCATATATTGTTTATACCAAAGTGTCCTGTTTTTCTTGAAAACACAAATCTCAAACACATTTTTATAGAGATTTCCCAGAAGATATTAATGAAGGGAAGAAAATTAAATAATCAAGATTAATTAAAAATTGTGAAGGGAAGTTATGCATACCCAGGAAGACCAAGTTTCTGTAATTCTCTAGCATCACATCTCTATATAAGTTTTGTTGAAATGGCTGAAGGCATTTCCACTCCTCTTCAGAGAAATCAATGGCCACATCCTTGAATGTCAACAGTTTCTGAAATAAGAATAGGTAAATTAATAGTACAGAGGAGAAGGGAGCAAACTGAATTTCATCTGACAGTGACTACAGACTGTGGATCAACTGGAGGAAGTTCTGAATGCATCAGGCCTTGGACTGCCAAGAGAACCTCTGTTGAAGAGGTGATTGTCTACTGTTAGCCTGCAGACTGACTGCAGACTGCAAAGGGATCACCAGTTGCCTGCTGTTGCCTGGAAGTTCACTGCGATTATAGCAATTATAGTGATTATACCGACAGGTTTTGTTAAACGTGGCTGCCACAACTTTGAGACAATAGCCAGGACCTGTAGGACCTGTGGATGGACTGACAAAGCCCCACCTCCAGGACACTTCACACCAATTGACTGCACCCTGCACTGGGCCCACACCCCACCTCCAGGACCCCTGAACCAGACAGACCACTCTGTGCTCTAGGACCCCTTCCCAACCAACCACACCCTGTCTCGAGGACACCCGGCCAACCACACCCATGCCCTTAGCTGCAGCTCCCCATTTATCAACATACTTGTAAGCCAGTATGGCCATCTTGGATCATCCCAGAAGTGCAAGCTTCCATTGTTAGGTGGGGCAAATCCCATCCTGAGATGCCTGGTGGAAACTGGAAGCTCATTGTCTTGTACCTCTCATGAAGCAGGTTACCGAAGAATGGGAGCTCTGAATAATACATAACTGTTACAGTGCAGGGTTTTTTTTCTCCTATTTTAAAAATTGTAAGGTTTTGTTTCTTTACTTTTCTTGCTCTATTTTCCTTTTATTTACCTGTTTCCTCAGAGTCTTTTTCTCCCTTTTGTCATGCTAACAACCAACTTCTTTTGATTGCACTTTCACACTTTCTATGATTTAGAAATTCTATAGGCATTATCCCATTAACAGTTACATCCTACACCCCTCCCATTCTCTTTGTCCTTCATTATAAACTGCAGAGCTTATTACAAATGTATCTGTTACACTGTAGATAATAATTGAACACATCCAGCTTATTATGACAATAGTGTTAGTGTCTTCAAAGCAGCTATTTGTTTTGGGGCTGCATATTATCTGTACTGGGTGCTGCTAATGATGATCTCCCCCTTAAAGAAGATGTTTTGGAAACCTATAGGGTCACTGTAAGCCTATAAGGGAGAAAATGTAACACCAAAATCTGCACTGCTAGAGGGGAAGATACATGAACAACATGAAAAAACAAGGGAAGAAAATGTTCCAAACAAACATAGTTTCTATAATCAGATAACACAGTGACAAGATTGTAGAAGAAATGTCAGAAAAGTATTACACAAAATACATAATTAAAATGATTTATGAAGCAAAGGATGAAATGCAGGCAGCAGATGATTATTCCAATAAGCAGTTGAAAGAGCAACTACAGGAAGAAAAAGATCATTTCAAGTGAGATAGAGATTCTCACACACAAAAAAATGGAAATCCTTGAAATGAAGGAAACAATAAACTAAATAAAAACCCCAATGGAAAGTATCACCAACAGTCTATATTACTTGGAAGAAAAAACCTCAGAAAGCACTCCGGCAGTGGGCCCCGCCCACACAGCCAGCTTCTCCAGGTTCTCAGAACGGAACTGGCCCGCTAGTGAGAGCCTTTCTGACCAGAACAAGCTCCGAGTCCCGGAGCCAGTGCAGCGCAGCGTACTCCGGCAACGAACCAGCGGAGAGCCTCGATCCGCAAGCAGCCTCTGGGATGAGGGCAGGGCAGCCAGAGACCTCTTCAGGCGGCTCTGCCCACTCCGGTGGCAGGCTCTCTTCACGGGATGATCCAAGATGGCGACCTAGAGGGAGACTGCACCCCCAGTCACTCCAGAACCCAGGAGTTAAGAAGGGGAGGCATTGAGAGACTCAGACTGAAATAGAGCCACGGGTGAGTATGCCCACTGGGTAAAGCTCGGCCCGGGTGGTAGGCCCAGATAGAGGTGGCTTATTGGAGCTGGGCAGGGCAGCTAGAGTCTTCCCAAGGTAGCCTTCCACACTCCGGCAGTGGGCTCCTTCCACTTGGCCAGCTGCATGGTACAGGCCTACAGTGAGAGCATTTCCGCACAGAGCCAGTTCCAAACCGTGGAACCAGTAGGGGGCTAGAGGCAGTTTTCTTTGGATGCGCTGCTTTATCAGATTCCTCCAAGACATCAGGCTACTGAAGGCTGGGAGGTGATAAACTGGAAATCTACCAGGGACACTATAAGCCAAAAGCGGAAAATTGCAATATCTCAGGGTCCCACTGTCAACTGACCAATATGAGAAAACAAGGGAAGAAAATGTCCCAAACAAACCTAGATACTACATCAATAAAACCCAATGACAGCACAGCAGAAGAAATGTCAGAAAGGGAGTTCAGAATGTACATAATTAAAACGATCAGGGAAGCTAATGAGGAGATGAAAGAACAAATGCAGGCATTGAAGGAGGAGATGAAAGAGCAAATGCAGGCATTAAATGATCGCACCAATCAACAGTTAAAAGACCAAGTACAGGAAGCAAGAGATCATATCAATAAAGAGTTAGAGATACTGAAAAAAAAAACAAAGTGAAATCCTTGAAATGAAGGAAACAATAATCCAAGTTAAAAACTCCATAGAAAGCATAACCAATAGGATAGAACACCTGGAAGACAGAACCTCAGACATTGAAGACAAATTATTTAATCTTGAAAGCAAAGTTGGTCAAACAGAAAAGATGGTAAGAAATCATGAACAGAAACTACAAGAATTATGGGATATCATGAAAAGGCCAAATTTAAGAATTATTGGGATTGAGGAAGGCTTAGAGAAACAAACCAAAGGAATGAATAATCTATTCAATGAAATAATAACAGAAAATTTCCCAAATCTGAAGAATGAAATGGAAAACCAAGTACAAGAGGCATATAGAACTCCAAACATACAAAATTACAACAGACCCACACCAAGGCACATTATTATGAAAATACCTAACATACAAAATAAAGACAGAATTTTAAAGGCCGCGAGAGAAAAGAATCAAATTACATTCAGAGGGAAACCAATGAGAATATCAGCAGATTTTTCAATCCAGACACTAAAAGCTAGAAGGGCCTGGAACAACATATACCAAGCCCTGAAAGAAAATGGATGCCAACCAAGAATCTTATACCCAGCAAAACTTACCTTCAAATTTGACAATGAAATAAGATCCTTCCATGATAAACAAAAGCTAAAGGAATTTACAAAAAGAAAGCCAGCATTACAGAACATTCTCAGCAAAATATTCCATGAGGAAGAGATAAAAAACAACGATGCAAATCAGCAACAGGAGGCGCTAGCCTAAAGGAATAGCCAAATAAAGGAGAAACCAAATCATGTCAAAAACAAATATGAGTCAATTGACTGGGAATACAAATCATATCACAATAATAACCCTGAATGTTAATGGCCTGAATTCATCAATCAAAAGACACAGACTGGCAGATTGGATTAAAAAGAAAAATCCAACAATATGCTGCCTGCTAGAGACTCATCTCATAGAAAGAGACACCCATAGACTAAAGGTGAAAGGATGGGGAAAAACATACCATGCACACGGACACAGCAAAAAAGCTGGAGTATCCATCCTCATCTCAGATAATGTGGACTTCAAACCAAAACTAGTCTGAAGGGATAAAGAAGGACATTACATGCTGCTTAAGGGAAGCATAAATCAGCAAGACATAACAATCATAAATATCTATGCCCCGAACATTGGCTCATCCATGTACGTCAAGCAAATCCTTCTCTTCCAGAAATCAAATAGACCACAACACAATAATATTAGGCGATTTTAACACACCTCTCTCACCACTGGATAGATCGTCCAAACAAAAATTGAATAAAGAAACTATAGATCTCAACAACACAATCAGCAATTTAGACTTAACGGACATATATAGAATAAACCATCCAACAAAGAATGAATACACTTTCTTCTCAGCAGCACATGGATCCTTCTCTAAAATAGACCATATTTTATGCCACAAAGCTACTGTTAGCAAATACAAGAAGATAGAGATACTACCTTGTACTCTATCAGATCATAATGGATTGAAATTAGAAATAAATGACAGAATAAAAAACAGAAACTTCTCCAATACCTGGAGACAAAAAATACACTACTATATGATGAATGGATAACAGAGGACATCAGGAGGGAAATAAAAAAATTCTTAGAAGTAAACGAGAACAAAGACACATCATATCAAAATCTCTGGGACACTATGAAAGCAGTACTTAGAGGAAGATTTAATTCATGGGGTGCATTCAAAAAAAGAAGTAGAAATCAACAAATAAACGACTTAACACTACAGCTCAAAGCACTAGAAAAAGAAGAGCAGACCAATACCAAAAGTAGTAGAAGACAGGAAATAGTTAAAATCAGAGCCGAAATCAATGAAATCGAAACAAAAGAAAGAATTGGAAAAATTAACAAAATAGTTGGTTCTTTGAAAAAATAAATAAAATTGATAAACCCTTAGCCACACTAACAAAGAGAAAGAGGGAGAAAACTCAAATTACTAAAATTCGGAATGAACAGGGAAACATCACAACAGACACGAGTGAAATACAAAACATAATTAGAAGCTATTTCGAAAATCTATACTCCAAAAAAACAGAAAACCTCGAAGACATCAACAAATTTCTAGAGACATATGAACTACCTAAACTGAACGAGGAAGACATACACAACTTAAATAAACCAATTTCAAGCAATGAAATAGAAGAGGTCATCAAAAGCCTACCAACAAAGAAAAGTCCAGGACCAGATGGGTTCTCAGCCGAGTTCTACAAAACCTTTAAAGAAGAGCTCATTCCAATACTCCTCAAACTATTCCATGAAATAGAAGAGGAGGGAACACTCCCAAACTTGTTCTATGAAGCCAAAATCACCCTGATACCTAAACCAGATAGAGACACATCGAGGAAAGAAAATTTCAGACCAATATCCTTAATGAACATCGACGCAAAAATTCTCAACAAAATTTTAGCAAATCGCATACAAATATATATTAAAAAGATAGTGCACCATGATCAAGTGGATTTTATCCCAGGGATGGAAGGTTGGTTCAACATTCGGAAATCAATAAATGTCATTCACCATATCAACAGACTTAAAGTTAAGAATCACATGATTATTTCAATAGATGCAGAAAAAGCATTTGATAAAATACAGCATCCCTTCATGCTCAAAACCCTAGAAAAAATTGGGGTAGTGGGAACATTCCTAAACATTATAAAGGCAATGTATGCTAAGCCCATGGCTAATATCATTCTAAATGGTGAAAAACTGAAAGCGTTCCCCCTAAAAACGGGAACAAGGCAGGAATGCCCTCTTTCACCGCTTCTATTCAACATCGTCCTTGAGATTCTAGCCAGAGCTATCAGACAAATCGAAGAAATTAAAGGGATACGAATAGGAAAAGAAGAACTCAAACTATCCCTGTTCAGCTGATGACATGATTATATATTTAGAGGAACCTGGAAATTCCACCAGAAAACTTTTAGAACTCATAAGTGAATTCAGTAAAGTAGCAGGTTACAAGATCAATGCTCATAAATCCAATGCATTTTTATACATAAGTGATGAATCTTCAGAAAGAGAAATTAGGAAAACTACCCCATTCACAATCACAATAGTATCGAAAAAAATAAAATACTTTGGAATCAATCTCACTAAAGAGGTGAAAGACCTCTACAATGAGAACTACAGAACACTAAAGAAAGAAATTAAAGAAAATCTTAGAAGATGGAAAGATCTCCCATGTTCCTGGATAGGCAGAATTAATATCGTCAAAATGGCTATACTACCTAAAGTGCTATACAGATTCAATGCAATTCCAATTAAAATCCCAATGATGTACCTTGCAGAAATAGAGCAAGCAATTATGAAATTCATCTGGAAGAATAAAAAACCTAGAATAGCTAAAGCAATCCTCAGTAGCAAGAGCGAAGCAGGGGGTATTGCAATACCAGATCTTCAACTCTACTACAAAGCAATAGTAACAAAAATGGCATGGTATTGGTACCAAAAAGAGACAGGTAGATCAATGGTACAGAATAGAGGACATGGACACAAACCCAAGTAAATACAATTTTCTCATACTAGACAAAGGTTCCAAAAATATGCAATGGAGAAAAGATAGCCTCTTCAACAAATGGTGCTGGGAAAACTGGAAAACCATATGCAATAGAATGAAATTAAACCCCCATCTCTCACCCTACACAAAACTCAACTCAAAATGGATCAAGGACCTCGGAATCAGACCAGAGACCCTGCATCTTATAGAAGAAAAAGTAGGTACAAATCTTCAACTTGTTGGCTTAGGATCAGACTTCCTTAACAGGACTCCCATAGCACAAGAAATAAAAGCAAGAATCAACAACTGGGATAGATTCAAACTAAAGAGCTTTCTCTCAGCAAAGTAAACTATCAGAAATGTGAAGAGAGAGCCTACAGAGTGGGAGAATATCTTTGCCAACCATACCTCAGATAGAACGCTAATTTCCAGAATCTATAAAGAACTCAAAAAACTCTACACCAAGAATGCAAATAATCCAATCAACAAATGGGCTAAGGAAATGAACAGACACTTCACAGAAGAAGATATACAAGTAATCAACAGATATATGAAAAAATATTCAACATCCCTAGTAATAAGGGAAATGCAAATCAAAACTACCCTAAGATTTCATCTCACCCCAATTAGAATGGCGATTATCAAGAATACAAGCAACAATAGGTGTTGGCGAGGATGTGGTGAAAAAGGAACACTCATACATTGCTGGTGGGGTTGCAAATTAGTGCTTCCACTCTGGAAAGCAGTGTGCAGATTCCTCAGAAAGCTTGGAATAGAAACACCATTTGACCCAACTATCCCACTCCTTGACCTATACCCAAAGGACTTAAAATCAGCATACTACAGAGATACAGCCACATCAATGTTCATTGCTGCTCAATTCACCATAGCCAGATTGTGGAACCAACCTAGATGCCCTTCAGTAGATGAATGGATAAAGAAACTGTGGCATATTTATACAATGGAATATTACTTCGCAATGAAGAATGATAAAATTATGTCATTTGTAGGCAAATGGTTGAAATTGGAGAATATCATGCTAAGTGAGATAAGCCAATCTCAAAAAACTAAAGGACGAATTATCTCGCTGATAAGCGGATGAGGACATATAATGGGGGGTGGGAGGGGCTAGCATTAGGTTTAGGGTTATGTTTAGATTTAGGCTAAGATTTAGGTAAGAATGAAGGAAAGAAGAACTGTATAGAGGGAAAAGAGGGGTGGGAGGGGTGGGGGGAGGGGGAAAATAAAATAAACATCATTACCCTATGTAAACATAAAAAAAAGAATTTGTAATAAAAAAACTGCTTTAACCACTGTAAAAAAAAAAAAAAAAAACCTCAGATAATGAAACAAAATTTCTTATCTTGAAAATAAAGTTGACTGAACAGGGAAGATGGCAAGAAATCATAAATGACACCTCCAAGAACTCTGGAACATCATGAAAAGCTCAAATTTAAGAATTATTGGGATTGAGGAAGGCAGAGTTACAAACCAAAGGAATTAACAACCTATTTAATGACCTGATATTAAAATAATTTCCAAAACCTGAAGAATGAAATGGAAAATCAAATGCAAGAGTGTTACAGAACACCATATACACAAAATTACAACAGATCCACAAGGCACATCATAATGAATATGCCTCATATATAAAATAAAGGTAGGATTTTGAAGGCTACAATAGAAAAGAATAAGATTACATATAGGGGGAAACCACTATGGATATCAGCAAATTTCTCAGCCCAGACTCTAAAAGTTAGAAGGGCCTGGAACAACATGTTTCAAGCTCTGAAAGAACATGGTTGTCAACAAAGAATCCTATACCAAGCACAAGTAACCTTAAGATTTGAAGACAAAAAAAAGTCTTCTGTGATAAACAAAAGTTAAAAGAATTTACAAATAGAAAGCCTGTGCTACAGAACATTATCAGCAAAATATTCCATGTGGAGGAAATGGAAAACAGCAAGGTAGGTCAGCAAAGGGAGGAACTACCTGAAAGGAAAAAAAAAAAAAAATCACAGGAGATAGCAACTCAAGTTAAAAACCAAAAATAAGGGCTGGGGAGATAGCTCAGTTGCTAAAGTGCTTGCCTTAGAAGCACAGGACACTGGTTTTGATCCCCTGCACTGCAAAAAAAATTAAAAATTAAAAAATTAAAAAATAAAATAAACCCAAATGACTCGGAATACAAATCATATCTCAATGATAACCCTAAATGTTAATGGTCTAAACTCATCAAAGAAAAGAGATAGGCTGACAGATTGGATTAAAAAATAAAACCAACATTATGCTGTCTTCACAAGACTCATCTCATACAAAAGGACACTGCAGACTAAAGGTAAAAGGATAAAAAATCCTACCACACTCAGGTACTCAGTTTAAAAGCGGGGGTTTCATCCTATATCAGATAAATTGGACTTCAAGCCATGGTTAGTCAGAAGGGATAAAGAGGGAAATTTCATACTGTTTAAGGGAACCATAAATCAGGAAGACATAATTATCATAAATATTTATGCCCTGAAAAACAGGGGATTCATGTACATCAAACAAATTCTTCTCAATTTCAGAAATAAAAGAGACTGTGATGGGGTGACAGATCTGACTCCATGAGAATGTTATAGGCCAGCCTCTAAGGGAAATGACTAAACAGACTCCATTTTGCTCTGATACTCCTTGTTATGTAGAAAATAAGCTTCTCCCAGGGGAACACCCTGCCTCTGTGCCCATCATCATTTACTTGGTGTGACATATTTAATTATATACAATGGCAACTCCTATGTAGTAATGAATTGCTCTCTTTTGATTCCTGTTGCTCCTAAACAACGTACCATGTGAACAGTGATTGTGTGGATGTTAGTAAACATTCTTTAGTTTGTAACTAGGTAAGGGCCATTTTGACCCACTTCCTCCTCTGTCAATGATCTCATGATGTTAGTTTGTAATTTTGAATCATAGCAACAGACACTTATGATTGATGTGATTTTTGGTATAAGAACCCCTACAACACTGTGGTTGGGGCTGTTCTCCCAATAGCTATTTTTTAGGACATTGTGTGAGACAGTCAGCTGGCCAGCTTAATAAAGACTCTCAAATTTGGATTTCTCAGTGGTGATTGGTTTGTTTTTCAGTTGCGCCCCATAATAAGACCACAAAACAATAATTCTGGGTGACTTTAACACACTGCTGTCACCACTGGATAGATCTTCCAAACTGAAACTAAACAAATACATCATAGAATTCAATAAAACTATCAATAACTTAGACTTAATAGACATATATAGAATATTCGATCCATTAACAAGTGATTACACTTTCTTCTCAGCAGCACATGGATCCTTCTCTAAAACAGACCATATGCTATGACACAAGCAGTCCTTAGCAAATGCAAAAAAATAGAGATTCTGTCTTGCATTCTATAAGATAATAATGGAATGAAATTAGAAATCAATGACAAAATAAAAAACAGAAACTACTTCAAAACCTACAGACTAAATAATATGCTACTGAATGAGGCATGGATAACAGAAAACATCAGAGAGGAAATAAAAAAATTCTTAGAGGTAAATGAGATTGATCATACAACATATCAAGTCTCTGGGACACCATGAAAGCAGTACTAAGAAGAAAATTCATTGCATGGAAATCATTCAAGAAAACACTAAAAAGTCAACAAATAAATGACCTAACATTACCTCTCAAAGCACTAGAAAAAGAAGAATAGAACAACATCAGAAGTAGTAGAAGACAGAAAATAATTAAAATCAGAGCTGAAATCAATGGAATCAAAACAAAAGAAAAATTCAAAAATTGACAAAACAAAAAGTTGGTTTCTTTTTGAAAAAGTAAACAAAATAGATAAACCATTAGCCACACCAACAAAGGAGAGAGAAACCTCAAATCTGTGATTAAAAAGGAAATAAAATGACAGACACCACTAAAATATATAACAAAATGAGAAGATACTTTGAAAATCTATACTCCAACAAAATAGAAAATATTGAAGACATTGACAAATTTCTAGAGACATATGATCCTCTCAAACTAAACCTAGAGGACATACACAATTTAAACATATCAATTTCAAGCAATGAAATACAAGAAGTCATAAAAATTCCTATGAACCAGGAAAAGCCCAATACCAGATTTATTCTCAGTCTAATTCTACAAGATCTTCAAAGAAGAACACATTCCAATACTCCTTAAAATATTCCAGGAACTAGAAAAGGAGGGAACCCTTCCAAACTCATTCTATGAAGCAGTATCTCTCTGATACCAAAAGCAGACAAAGACACGTAAAGGAAAGAGAATTTTAGAGTGATATCTTTGATGAATATAGATGCAAAAATCCTTAATAAAATTTTTACAAATCAAATACAAAAAATATAAAGAAGATAGTGCACCATGATCAAGTGGGGTTCATCCCAGGGATGCAAGGTTGGTTCAACATCCAGAAAACAATAAATGTAATTCGTCACTTCCATAGACTTAATCTAAAGAGGTAAAGAATTATATAATTATTTCAACAGATGCAGAGTAAGTGTTCAAAAAATATAACATCCCCTTCTTACTCAAAGCACTAGGAAACATAGGGACAGTAGTTATATACCTCAACATTGTAAAGGCTACTTATTCTAAGCCCACAGCCAACATCATTCTTAATGGATAAAAATGAAGATATTAGCTTTAAAAACTGTAGCAAGACAGGGATGCCCTGTTTCACCACTTCAATTCAACATGATTCTTGAAGTACTAGTCAGAGCAATTAGACCAAAAAATTAAAGGGATATGAGTAGGAAAAGAAGAACTAAAAGTATCTCTATTTGTCAATGACATGATTCTATATTTACAGGATCAAAAAAAAATCCACCAGAAAACTTCTAGACATAATAAATGAATTCAGCAAAATAGTGGAATAGAAAATTGACAAACATAAACCTAAAGCATTTTAATTCATAAGCAATGTAATATCTGGAAGGGAAATGAGGAAAACAACTCTGTTCACAGTTGCCTCAAAAAAAAATACTTGGGAATCAACCTAATCAAAAAGGTGAAAGATCTCTACAAAGAAAACTATGGACATTAAAGAAAGAAATGGCAGAAGATCTTAAAAGATGGAAAGATCTCCCATGTTCTTGGATAGGAAAAATTAATATTATCAAAATGATCTTACTTCCAAAAGTGTTATACATATTTAATGCAATTCCAATTAAAATCCCAATGACATTTATCATACAAATAGAGAAAGCAATCATGAAATTCATGTGGAAGAACAAAAGAACCTGAAAAGCCAAAGCAATCATTTACAGGAACAGTGATGCAGGAGGTATCACAATAAGAGACCTTAAACTGTACTTTAGAGGAAGAGTAACAAAAACAGCATGGTATTGGCACCAAAATAGACAGGAATACCAATGGTAAAAGATAAAAAACAGAGACATGCCCATATAAGTAAGTTACCTCATACCAGGCAAAGTTGCCAAAAACTTACAATGGAGAAAAGATAACCTATTAAAGAAATGTTGCTGGCAAAGCTGAAAATCCTTATGCAGTAAAATGACATCAAAACTCTATCTCTCACCCTGTACAAAACTCAACTCAAAATGGATCCAAGGATCTAGGAAGTCGTCTTGAGACCCTTCACCAAATAGAAGAAAATATTGGCCCAAATCTCCATCACGGTGACTTAGGATTAGATTTCTTCAACAAGACCCACATAGCACAAGAAATAAAAGTAAGAATCAATAAATGGGATAGATTCAAACTAAAAAGCTTTTTTCTCAGTCAAGAAAACAATCAATAATGTTAAATCAAAGCCTACAGAGTGGGAGGAAATCTTTTCTACACATACTTCAGACAGTGCACTAATCTCCAAAGTGTATAAAGAACTTAAAAAACACTTTACAAAAAAATACAAAGACACCCAACAATACATGGGCTAAGAAACTGGGCAGACACTTCAGAGAAGATATACAGGTGATCAACAAATATATGAAAAAGTGCTCATCATCCCTAGTAATTAGAGAAATGTAAATTAAATTGACCTTAAGAGTTCATCTAACTCCAATTAGAATGGCTAATATTAACAACACAAGCAATAATAAGTGTTGGCATGAATGTGGTGAAAAGGCACACTCATACATCGCTCATGAAGTTGAAAATTGGTGCAGCCACTCTGGCAAGCAATATGGAGATTTCTCAGGTAACTTGGAATGGACTCTTCATTTGACCCAGCTATCCCACTCCTCAGTTTATACCCAAAGGACTTAAAAATCAGCAAACTACACTGATGCAGCCACATCAGTGTTCATGGAAGTTCAAATCACAGTAGCTACATTGTGAAACAAACCAAGATGTCCTTCAACTGATGAATGAATAAAGAAACTGTGGTATATATACACAATGGAATATTACTTGGACATAAAGAAGAATAAAATTATGGCATTTCCTGGTAAATGGATGAAGGTGAAATTATCATGCTAAGTTAAATAGGCCAGGCCCAAAAAACCAAAGACCAAATGTTTTCTCTGATAAGTGAATGAGGATATATGAGGGGGAATGGTAGGGGAAAGAGAAGAATGAAGGAACTTTGGATGGTATAGAGAAAAATGGGACAAGAGTGGGTGGGGGAAGGAAAGAGTAGACTGAGACAGTATTAACCTATGTATATGTTTTATTACACTAATTGTGTGAATCTAAATTGTGTACAACCATAGAAATGAAAAGTTGTACACCATTTGTGTACAATGAATCAAAATGCAGGGAATTCTCAGATATAATTGTACAACCATGAATCAGAGATTACTGAAATGAAGAATCCAATCCATTTGTTCTGGGATGGAGCTGGGTTTTCTGAAAATGTAACAATTTCTCTAGCTATTCCAAGACCACAGTGGGATTAGAGAAACTTTTGAAAGGTAATGAGGTTGACCACATAAAGAAAATATTTACTAGTGAATTTGAGTTCAAATATTTTATGGTATTTATGTATGTTATTAAAATATTAACTAGCAATAACCCCATTTGAATATTTTGTGCTTTGTTTTTCAAATTAAATTTATTTTAATATGTAAAATAAAAATTATACATATTTATGCAATAAAATTTTGATATATGTATATGTTGTATTATGTTTATAACAGGATAAAATTCTAACTTTTCAAATAATTGTCATTTTAATGTATTTTTTGTTTTTTTTAGTTCTACATGACAGTAGAATCCATTTTTATGAACTTATGCAAGCATGGGATATATCATATTGTAATTAGAATAACAATTGTCTTGTGGGTGTGCATGATGGTGGAACTCATTTAGGTATTTTTAAATGTATACATAGGAAAGTTATGTTAGATTTATTCTACTGTCTTTCCTATTCCTATTATCCTCCCTTCTTTTTTTCAACATTGTCTAATCTTATGAACTTTTCTTACCCTACCCCACTCTATGTGGTTTAGATTTCACATATCAAGAAAAAATTCAACATTTGGATTCAGGAATTGGTTTATTTCACTTAGCATAATATTCTTTAGATCGAACCATTTACTGGTAAAAGTCATAGAGTCATTCTTCTTTATGGCTGATTAACAATGCATTGTGTATATATGCCCCAATTTCTTTATCTCATTCATTTGTTGAAGAGCACCTATGTTGCTTTCATAACTTAGATATTTTAAATTGTGCTTCTATAAATATTAATGTGACTGTTTCACAGTAGTATGCTGCATTTAATGTGCTTTGGGTATATATTCAGGAGTGGGTTCACTGGTTTA
Organism: Sciurus carolinensis; assembly: GCF_902686445.1. Taxonomy (NCBI): domain Eukaryota; kingdom Metazoa; phylum Chordata; class Mammalia; order Rodentia; family Sciuridae; genus Sciurus; species Sciurus carolinensis. The sequence continues at coordinate 1,141,403 of NW_025920140.1, read as the reverse complement.
AATGGTGGATCCATTCCTTGAAAAATACCCATACTGCTTTCCAGAGGGGTTACAACACTCTGCAGTCCCACCAACAATGTGTGAGAATTCTATTTTCTGCACATTCTCATGAACATGTTACTTATATTCTTGATAGTTACCATACTGAACAGACTGAGATGGAATCTCAGGGCACTTTTAATTTGTATTTCTCTAATATCTAAAGATGTTCAGCATTTTTTCAAATATTTATTGATTATTTCTCTATTCTTTGAGAAAGGTCTGTTCAGTTCCTTTGTCCCTTTATTTATTGTGTGTGTGTGGGGGGGTGTGCATGTGTTTAAGATTTCTGTTTTCTTTGTACATCCTAGAATTTGAAAACATATACAGGTAGCAACGTTCTTCTCCCATTCTGTAGGTTCTGTCTTCATGTTTCTTTTGCTGTGAAGGTACTTAGTTTGGTCCCATCTAATTTATTATTATTTTTTAAATTTTAGATTCTTTTTCAGGAAATCAGTTTCTGTACCAATGTATTGGAGATCTGGGCCTAACTGCTCTTCTAGTAGGATCTGTGTTTCTAGAAAAATTTGTAGGTCTTAGTGTTAACTTTTGTGCAGGTGAGAAATAGGGATTAACTATCATTCTATAACATATGGATTTCCAGTTTTCCTAGCACCATTTGTTAAAAATGCTATCTTTTCTCCAGTGTGCACTCTTAACACCTTTGTAAAATATAAGGTAAATATATGTATGTTGAATTAATCTATGCATCTTCAATTCTGTTCCATTTGCTTTCATACCTATTTAGTTTAACTATAACTCCTTTCATTGATTTTTATTGTAGAGATACTTCACCTCTTTTATTAGGTTGATCCCTAAGTAGTTTTATTTATTTATTTATTTTTTGGAAGCTATTGTGAATGGGATAGCTTTTCTATTTTCTATTGTAGATGATTCATTTTTTTAATTGTAAACAAACGGGATACATGTTGTTTCTCTGTACATGGATCAAAGGCATACCATTTGTGTAGTCATAAATTTACATAGGGTAATGTTGTTTGATTCATTCTGTTATTTTTTCCCATCCCCCACCCCTCCCACCTCTCTTTTCCCTCTATACAGTCCTTTGTTCCTCCATTCTTGCCCCCCTCCTAACCCTAACCCTAAATGTAACCCTAACCCTAACACTAACCCCTCCCACCCCCTCATTATGTTTCATCCTCCGCTTATCAGCAAGATCATTTGTCCTTTGGTTTTTTGAGATTGGCTTATCTCACTTAGCATGATATTCTCCAATTTCATCCATTTGCCTGCAAATGCCATAATTTTATCATTCTTTATGGTGGAGCAAGCTGATTCATTTTTGATGCATAGAAATTCAGTTGAGTTATGTGTAATTATTTTGTGTGCCACAACTTTGTTGAATTTCTCCATGAGATCTAGAAAGTTACCACTTGCATTTTTGGGAATTTTACATATAGAATCATGTTGCCAGCAAAAATAAATAGTTTGAACACTTTTTTCCTACTCATATCACTGTAAATTCTATCTTTTGCTTAATTGCTTTAGCTAGGGTTTCAAGGAGTGCTGAATAAAATTGGTAAATGAGGACATCCTTGTCTTCTTCCTGTTTTTAGTGGGAATGATTTCAATTTTTCCATTTAGAATGATGTCAACCTTGGGTTTGACCATGGTGAACTATCATTTTAATGTGTTTTAAATGCAAGTATTTTAGTAAGAATATTTTGCATCTGTGTTCATCAAGGATATCAGCATGAAGTTTTCATTCTTTGATATGACTTTGATTTTGGTATCAGGGGGCTACTAGTTTCATAGAATTAGTTTGAAAGCATTTCTTACTTTTCTCTATTATACAAAAATTTGAGGAGAATTGATGTTTGTTCTTCTTTAAAAGACTGGTAGTACTTGGCTGAGAATCCATCACATCCTAAACTTTTCTTTTTGGTAGGTTTTTTATGTCTTCTTCAATTTCATTACTAGAATTTGATGTCTTCAAATTTTCTAGATCCTTCTGATTCAGTTTGGTTAGGTCATACATATCTAGGAATATTCTAACACATAGGGATATAAGAACAATGTACTTTCTGAGACTCCTTTCTAGTTCAGTAGGGCTTGTGGTGGTATTTTCATGATGGATTTAAATTTTTTCATTTTTCCCTTTTTCCTATATTTAGCTGAGCTAAAATTTATCAAATTAGTTTAGTGTTTCAAAGAATCAAATTTTTCATTGATTTTTTAATTGTTTTTATAATGTCAAATTTATTGAGTTGGACTCTGATTTTATTTCCTGGTATCTAATGATATTGTTATTGATTTGTTCTTCTTGAGATAAAATGTTAGTTTATTTATTTGGTGTCTACCTCTTTATGTAATAAATGAGCTCAATAATATAAACTTTCCTCCTATTTCCTCCTTCATAGTGGCCCATAGGTTTTGATATATCATACCATATTCTCATTTACTTCTAAGGACTTTTTTATTTCACCACTGATTCGTACTGCAAACATTCATCATTCAATAAAATGATTTGCAATGATTTGGTCTCCAGGTGTTTGAGTATTTTCTACTTTTTGTCTTATCATTGAATTCTAATTATATTTTGCAAAATGTTTCATGTGCTATGGAGAATTTATATTCAGTGATTGATGGATTAAATATTCTATATATATATCTGTTAAGCCTAGATTTGTTTTTAGTTGTGTAGCATCTTTATTTATTTTTGGTTTGGATTATATATCTAATGTTGAGAGGGGTGGGTTAAGGTTCCTCAGTATTATTGTGTTTTGGCCTATTTGATTCTTTATGTTAAGAAAAGTTTGCTTGATATATGTAGCTGCTCCGTTTATGACATAAATATCAATGACTGCTCTTTCTTCTTGTATGGTTCCCTTAGGCAGAATAAAAATGCCTTCTTTGTCTCTTCTGATTAAGTTTGCTTTAAATTCAAATTTATCTAATATGGGAAAAGAAACCCCTGCTTGTTTAGGAAGACAACATGAATACTATATTTTCACCAAACTGTCATCTTCATTCTCTGGATGTCTTTCTTTATGTGTAAGTCTTTCGAAGACAGTATAAAATTGGGTCTTGTTCTCTAATTCAATCTGCAATGGCTTTCATTGATGAGTTTGAACAATTTGTGTTCAGCATTATTATTGAAAGATGCTTTTTTACTTCCTGTCATTTTGGTTTAGTTCTAGTTTTTAACTTGAACTGAGTCTTCTTTGAGTATCCTTCTAGTGTTGCTTCTGCTTTTGGATTTTGCATTTTTCTTTGTGTATTTTTGAAATATTTTATTGAGTATCTTTTGTAGTGTCAGATTTAAGTTGTGAATTCTTTTAAACTTTATCATGGAAATTTTTTATGTTGTCTTCAAATCAAAACTTTAATTTTCTTTTTATAGTATTTTTGGTTGGCATCCATTTTCTTTAGAGTTTGGTATATAGTATTTTAAATCCTCCTACCTTTTAGGATCTGGGTTAAAAAAATAAGATGAGATTTGCATCGATTTTCCTCAAAATGTGACCAGTCGTTTTTTCTTGCAGCTTGCAAGATGTTATTTTCTGTATGTTAGACATTTTCAAAATGATGTGCCTTGAAATGGCCTCTAGTAATTTTATTTTATTTTTTTTTAGTTTTATTTGAAACATATTTATTTTAAAAATGCCAAGTACATATGGCCAAAGAGACAGAATAAGACTGAGGATATACAGAAAGTAGGGAATAGAAGCACAACTATTTATCCCAACTCCAAGGAAGCAACAACACATTTCTTCTCAAGCTATGTCAAAGGGAAAATGTTCCACTGGATTCTAGAATTATGAAGGAAATAAGATTCTCCCATCTCTTGTGAATCAATTCCGGGATTTCCTCTAGGGGATTACACAACACAAAACTTGGAACCACATTTGGAGAATGGAACTCATCTTTAAAAAAAAAAAACCTGAATTTCTACAATGAAACAAAAATTTTATTCTACTTGATTGTGGTGCTTCAAATATATTATCTACTAGATACTTATAACTAATATCACTGTTCCAATCTACTGTATTGGTTTAAATCTCAAAGGACATGGGGAAATTTTACCTTGCTCAGTATAGGTGATACATGACTATACTAGAGTTACAATAAACATTTTATTATTATAGCAGGTACCACTTATGGAACAGTAATACACGCCAGGTTCTACACTTAGAACTTTATATGTACTATCTCATTTACTCTTCGGCAGAGCTATAGAAGGCAGAGATTATTATGATTAGTCTATAGACAGGTAAATAAGACTGAGAGAAGGTAAATGATTTACCAAAGACAGAAAGGCACTAAGTGGCAATGTGGGGCTCTGAAGTTAGTTCCTTTTGATATCAAAACCCATGTTCTACCTCCTCTGCTATATTTCACATTCTGATTCAGTTCATATGTCAATAACACAATCACCTTTAATATCTCTGATGGGCTTTACTTAATACCTAGAGGAGAAAAGCACCTTAGAATGAGCAACTCTGCAAATGTAATCTACTATGTTTGAAGAACCATTATAACCTAGAAAATTGCACCTGGTTACAAACTTGGTACCACCAGAGTCTAACTAAATGAAAAGTGATTAGCATAATAAACCAGAAAATCAGTATATGACAAGAATACAGACTACAAAAGGCCTTCTTTATCCTTTTGAAAGATTTCATTCTACTACACACAATACATGGGATCACAAACATGGCATTGTTTGATAAATTAACAACATAAACAGGAAAGGGTTAACAGCTCAAATTAAAAACAGGAAAAGTAATCCTAACATCCTAATTCTGCTTATTTTATTTTCTGTACATCTATTTACTCTGTCAACTAAACAACTCCATGTTGATCCAATAAGTCTTAAAGGCTGTAAGATCTTTCATAATAAAAGGGCCAAAAGTAAAAGAAATGCTTAATTTGCTTGCAAAGACTCCATTGATCCTTCTTATGAACAGCATCATCACTGTCATAGCAAGGGGCTTAATAACATTCCACCTTTTGAAAAGCCTGTTTGAAATTTATTTCAGCACACTAACAAAACTTTCCTTTAACTGAATATTTATATGGGTGAGCAATATTTTCTTTCAATAATATGGAAATTTGTTTAGAATTTTTCTAAGTACATTCTATACGTTTCTTTAAAGGTATGATAGTACAGCTGACTTGGTTTTATTAAAATCTGCTATTTAACTGGAAAATCTCACATAGTAGTTTATATATTCTCTCTCAGACACTAAACTTTCTTCTGTATAAAATGTAATCTTCAGCTGAAATATATTTAACAACATCAGTAAAGAATCAGACATTCTCAAAAAGACTAAATGAAAGCATTTTAAATATACTATTAGAGTGTACTGAAAATATATGTGTCAAGAAGTAGATTCCTTTGTCCTTTTGTCAGGCATACAGGAATCAGGCTAAATTTTATTTATTTCGCTACAGTTTCATTTAATTATCACAAATCATAAAGATTTTTTTTAATTCCAAACATTCATTATATTTTTTCCGACTTATGAGTGACTAAAAGAGCTGTATAGGAAAAGTATTTGCATTACTAAAATTTTTAAAAACTTTCAGAGGTTACTAGTAGTATAAATAAGTCGTTTAATATTAATTCTCAGTCCCTGTCTTTCCCCACCTTTACGTACTATTTCTGAACTGTCCAGTGAAAAGTATTTTTGCCTGCACTGAGCTATAAGAGGGCTATATTTATAGAACACTAGTATTACTCTATCCTCCACAGGTAGGCATGAAAAAACATTGCTCTTTGCTAGTAGAACTTGGTGACTCTGTCCTTTGGGGCTGGCACATTCAACTGTCAGCTGTCTACCAAGGGACAACCCAGTCGTGCAGTGTACGACTAAGTGCTCCAAGCTCCCACTTGGGCTTTTTACCCTACAGCCCGTTTCTCTGACTGGGTTGCCCACTGCCCAACTAAACAAAGACCACATATTTCCGCCAAAATGTTTAAAAACTCTACCCAAGTAAGGCAGACACTCCGCGTTCATGGAAGTGGGAAAAGTGGGGAGAACGAAAAAAGAAAAGCTCCTTCAGCCTCGGCACGGAGCAGCTGCTGCCCCTTACCCACACGGGACAGTAGTGAACCACGAGCTTGACGTTCCCAAACGCACTGGCCTGATACTCGGTGAACACGGGACGTGCGACCATGCTGGTCGCGTTCAGCAACAAGCTGCTTTCCTCCCCTGAGACCAGAGGGCTTCTCCCCAGGTAAGTGCGGATGAGCCCCTACGGCCGATTGTCCTGGTGGAACGCGTCGCCTTCGTTCCCCAGCGCCACGATGTGAATGGACGTGATCTCAAATTCAAGGACAGGGCGGCGATTCGGAGAAAACCAGCTCCTCACCGCCTCTCAGGGCCAGTGGGTGGCGGGTTTACCCGCAAGCCGCTCATCCCGGGCCGCGTCCCCCTAGCGCGCCTCCACCGCGGCGCGGCCAACGCAGAGCGGGGCCGCGCGAGCCAGCCAGGCAGCAAGCGAGCGAGCCCGGGGCCCGGGGCTGGGGGCGTGTGAGCGCGGCCGAGTGCACCCTGCCAGTCAGGAAGTGCCAGGGAACATCGCCGGCGGCCGCCGCTGCAGTGAGTCTCCCTGCGCGGGGCAGGTCTGCAGCCCCGAGTGGATTCAACTGACCGCAGCCCCTGCTCCGCCGCGCCTCCCTGGCGGGGCAGCTGTCGCCTCCTACTGCTGCTGTTGCCGCTGCTCCTCCTCCTAGCAATTTTATATATCTGGAATTCTGTATGCTTTCTGTATTTAATTTTCCATTTTGTTATTAAGATTTTGGAAATTTTCTGATGTTATTTTATTGTTAAGATTGTGCAGTATTTTGTCTGTATGTATTTGAGAGCCTTTATCTTAAAATTTCTGTTCATAGTCCCTTAACATCTTTTATATGTAATCATCTTTTTTTAAGATTACATACTTTTTTTAGAGTCCTGATAATCTATCTTTTATGTAGTCTAGTTTGTTGGTGATGCTTTCCATTTGATTTTTTAATTTGGTTTATTAATACCTTCATGTCGAAAATTTCCAAATGATTCTTCTTCAGGATCTATATCTCCTTATTGAAGTTACATTTAAATTCTTGTATTTTCTCTCTTAATTTGTTTATTTTGTCATCTTTCACCTCATAAATCAGTTGAACAATGAACTTTCTGAATTTCATCTCTGGTCTTTCCTCCATTTTTGTGTCAATGGAATCTGTTTTTGTGGTGTTCTATGCTATTTGGTATGGTTTTGTCCTTCATTTTTTATATTGATTGTGTGTCTACCCATCTATCTGGATGAATCGGAAGCAGTAGGGTTTCTACCTAGAAGTCTATAGTGCCCCTCTGTTATAAGCACCTCACAGTTTGGGGGCAGAGGCCAATGATAGTAAAAATCTATGCCAAGAATATACAGCAGTAGATTAGGTACTTAGTTCCTATTTTGACATCTACAGTGTTACTAGGTACAATATGCAGAAAGAGAAGAATCAGCAATTTTCATTAGTAAAAAAGTAAGTAATCATAAATTATGTCTGGCACAAAGTCAAACAATAGGTGTTGTCTATGACTTATGCCACATTAATTACTGCTCTGGCATTGGTGGTAGGGGAAGACATTATATATATCAAGTAGCATTAAGAGATGTAAAGGATCAAATTTGGTATGAGGAAAAAGGAGATAGAAAGGTAGAAAATGTTTGCAATTTTAAAGGGTAAATAGGGCAGATAAAATGGTAACATAGGATGTCTTGTTAATGAGGAAGAGGGAGACAAAAATAGAAGAAATAATGCAAAGGAAGAGTGGGATAGAATTTGGTTTTTCACAATAGAAAAGGAGAAGGGGAAAAGAGAAATAGAGAATAGAGTGGTGGAAAAAATTTACAAAAAATCAAACTATGCTAATCAAAAATCTTGACCCTCAAAACACTGGCCATGAAAAATAACAACCTTTAACAAAAAGGCTAGAAATTAGGAAGAGTAACAAGTCTTTGTATGTATAGGTGTTCTTGAACCAATCAGTACATATTCAAGTAAAACAAAACCAAAAAAATAAATAAAATAAAACATAAACAAAATTAAAAAGAGTGAAAAACCTGATGAAAATGTAAGAAATTATGGAGTCATTTTGACTGTGTTGGACAAATAGTGTGTTTGCTCTCTGTCCCCGACTAATTTTGTTTCTTCTTGAGGTGTGAACTGAGTGTGGGTGTATGGGGTGTGGGCTGTTGAGCCCTTACTTTTTATTGTGTTGCTCACCAAGTTGCCACCTGGGTTATAAGACTTCTAAACTTCTCTTCTTGTGAGGTAGATAAGGGATGAAATGGGAGGAACTCTCCACCCATTACCAGTGTGTGCTCCACATTGGGTTCTATGAGAGAAGGTCCTATGGGTGGAGTTCCTGGATTGCAGGGACTTAGTTTTAGTGAGGTTCTGGTTGCTTTATTTTGTGGTGAGTTGCTGGCATTGTTGAATTAATATTCTTCTAAAGCCTGGCAGATGTCAATCTGTGATAGACTGGGCACATCAGGTGGTGAAATGTTGGACTGGTTGGACCAGCCTGTGGGCCAGAGAGCAATGCAAGTGCCTGGGTCAGATTAACTGGCAGGGAAATTGCAGCCTGGCACACTGGGCTATGGGCCAAGCAGTAAAATTGCAGGCATAATTGGTCAAGCAGTGGGCAGGGTGTGAGGTTGGTGTGAGTATTCCAACTGGGTCTCTGGGGTCCAGAGGGCCCAGACAGATTGTGGTCAGAGGAATCAACAGATAGGGCAGGCTAGGAGCAGTTGGATGTCAGAAAACTGGCAGGTGCCAGCAACAGGTAGGACACTATAATAGGTGGAAGCCAGGAACTCAGCAGATGACAAACTGGATGGGTTCAGGGGAAGGGTGGGTGCTGTGGTCTTGGAAGTTTCCAGAATCAGTCAGTCAGTTGATCAGAGAGCTAAGTGCACTGAAACTCACCACATCAAATATCTGATTCATTGTAGCTGGCATTATAAGATCCTTTGAGCCACAGGACTCAAAGTTTTGGAGAGAGTTGGGTTCTCCCTACCTCTGTAACTGGAGTTTACCTAGGCAAAGATGCTCTTGGTTTCTTCTTTTACCTGGGTTTGTTAATCTCAGTGAAGTCTTTGCTAGGCTCAAATAGGTTTATGCAGGCCTAGCCATAATCTCCCAGATCTGGGTTTCCACTATCCATTGGAACAGCTCTAGTTTACTCTCAAGATGACTCCTGGTTCAACTCTCCTATGATGATTGGTAAACTCGGGGTAAAATTTTTAGATCAATTTAATGAGTTGAACAGTCTCTGGTTCAGAAAGAGCACATTGACCCTCCAGTCTCAAGGTTTTTTACTCGAAGCCTCAGAGAGAAATACTATTTTCACCACTTGAGTTCTGGGTAAGTGAACTAGGAGAAATATTGTCTCACTCTAAAACACCATCTTGTCTGCCTCAATAATAACCTTTTTTAAATTTCAAATGTGTACATAACACTGTTTTTCATATCTTAATTCACAAAACAAAAATAATGTGGATAGCTGCATTAATATTAATTTTTATGAAATTAAAATTTTTATGATATCCATTAAATGGTAGAGCTCAATATTTACCAAAGTTTATTTGATCTGAGATTCAGATTTAAGGAAATATCAAGGTCAAAAGAGAGTTTGAATGTTAAAACAGTTATCAGAATAGGGCAGTTTTTATAAATGAGAAGACCAATGGAAACAAGAAGACAAGAAAATCAATTGGATCAAATGATATTTATATGTTATGTGCACAAATATAAAAATAATTTTTCATGTAAAGAAAAATAAAACTATTCAAATTATAATAACAAAAATTAATTGATGATAGAGTTTTTTTAAAAAAATGATTGAGTCAGGCACAGTGGCAGATACCACTAATCCCAGCTGTTTAGGAGGAGGAGACAAGAGGATTTCAATTTCAATGCCACCCTAAGGCAACATAGCAAGACCCTAAGCAACTTAGTGAGACCCTGACTGAAAATAAAAACAAGAAATTAATGTGCTGAGGACATGGATATGTGGGTACAATCCATGGTGAAAATAAATAAATAAGTAAATAAATAAGGTTATATTGGTCAAAGGGACTCAGAGAAGAATGACAAATATTTCCTCAAACAGTATTTTGTTTAAGGAGGTGGCAATGCCCCGTGAAACAATATATCCTTAATGGTGAAGTATTAATAAGTCTGAAATCTCTTGTGGACAAGTTCTTAAAAGATGGACTTGGTTGTATTTGCCAAACACCCTGCAATAACCCAATCTTCCATTAAAAAAATTTAAAACCCACTGATGCATACTAATTTGGGCAAGTTCTGAGAGCTAAAACTAACATAGTTTTACATATTCATCCAATATTACCATATCCATATACTTTACTACTAGTAATGCCAGGTAACAATGGCTGGTTAAGAACAATTTTATGAGTTCCTTTGCATTCCTCTGATAAAGTATTCTAATAACTGCTCTTGAGTGACAGGACTTCAATACAAAAGTAACAATCCAGTATTGTTGGGTTTTCTTACATAGAGATTTAATTTTTTGTAATTTTTTGAATAGAATTCTATCAAAATTGTTAGCTGAGGGTTATGAGTGGATTAAGAAATCCTTTCTCAATATGAGGACTATCAGCTTATAGCCAACCCCAACTATGAACTCAGATTTTCAAATACTATATTGCTGCAGTAAAACACCTCACCTCATGTGGATAAGAGGTGTCCACTAAGATAGCCGAGGTTTGTAAACATGTCACCTATCTGGGGTTACAGATCATCCAATGGATGTGAATTTTGAAGTCAGATTTAAAGAAGGTTATCTTAAGCCTTAGAGAAATCAGGAACTAGAGACAGGTACATGGGTTCCTGTAAATGTCAGTGTTATGATTTGGATATTACTTGTCCCGCAAAAGCTCATGCATGAGACAATGCAAAAGGTTGAGATATTAAATGATAAGGTTGAGAGTGTTGCCTATTCAGTGCATTAAGCCTCAGTTAGGGATGGAATGGTAACTCCAGGCATGTAGCATATGGCAGGAGAAGAAAGGTCCCTTCGGTCAGGCCTTTGAGGATTATATTTTATCCTTGTTGAGCAGAGCACTGTCTGCTTCCTGCACCATCTTCCCAGATGTTTTTATACACCACACTCTCCTGCCATGATGTTGTGTCTCATCCCAGTCCCTGAGTAATGGAGCCAACCATCTCTGAACTGAGACTTCTGAAACTTTTAGCCCCATAATAAACTCTTCCTTCCCTAAAATTGCTCTTGTACAGAATTTTGGTCACAGTCATAAAAAAAATCTGACTAAAACTGTCTGATACTGGTCCCTAATTTTGGACTAATGTGTAAACTCCTGTATTAGACCTTACAAGAAATAAATAAAACATTTGATTTGTACACCAGAATTCCAAGCTGCCTGTGAGAAGATAAAAGAGACTCATGACACTCCCTGCTCTACATCTGCCTGACAGAAAAGGTTTTAAGACTATATAATAGAGATGAGACACAACACAGTCCTTGAAGTTTTCAGATTCATCATACAGTGAAAGAGGTTTCTCCTTCCTTTGAGGTGTGATTGCCACTTGTGATCTACCACAAGAGTTTGAGAAACCCACTCTCAACCATTTCTTTGGGGAAAAATACACCTCAACAGAATACAACACAGATGAGAAATTTCAAAATATTTCACAAAGGAGGAAACATTAAAATTACAAAAAAATGAATATTAGTATAAAGCAATACTATTTAAGGACATTAAATTCAAGTTAAAAGACTATTACATACTCACCAGGAAGAAAAAAAAAAAAAAACAGTCACACACTTGCAAAATACTAATGATCACACAAGTGTTAAGTGATTGGAATGGTCAGGCCTGCTGTGCTAAGGTAAAAATTAAAGTCACTTTGGAAAATGGAATGGTACTATCTACTCAGGCACATACTATGTAACATTAATTATTCCCCTAGACAGAAATAAGTGGAAACAATGATTATATGAGAATGCTCTAACTGGAATCCACCACTGCTACCTCTACCACTGGGATAGTTTTCTCTAGCTGCCACCACACTGTGCAGGTTAGGACCCTTCAATCTGGATGATGGGACCCAGTTTTCAGCTAAGTACAAACAGAGCCCCAGCAACATCTCATAGAAAAATATAGGGCAGTTGTGTAATTAGCACCAAGGACTGAAGGAAAAAGCAAATTGGAAAGAGAAAAATAAAGAAGTGGTAGAGGAGGCTAAGAAGGGGGCTGAGGAGAAAATAGTACCTGCTGAGTATGAAGAGAAGAATAAACAATATGCAGAAGATGAGGAAGAACAGAAGAAAGAAGATAAAGTGAATTCCAATTGGGAGAAATCAGAAAATGGGGTGACAGTGGGAGAATCCTTCCAATGGGTTTGGGATGGAATGCCCATTGGAAAGTGAGAGTGGGAAAAACTAAGGTACAAACATTTTACCTGCTTGTAGCTTGGAGAACTGCACAAGAGATGCCATTCTTTTTACTACAGCCTTCTCATTTCCACCTGTCTAGATGCTGACACTATCTGCTAACTCTCCCATTGTTGCACCATCTGGCCTGCCCCATTTGAGCTTTTCTCTAGTCACCAGTTGTACTTCTCCCCTTACTTGCTTTTTTGCTCCTTCATAACACTTATACTCTGGTAGCCTCTCTTAGCAGCCCCCAGCCTTGCATCCTGTTCCAGACCTCCTCATCTTTCTTCATCTCTAGATTTACCTCACAAGTTCTCCTACCAGAGAGCAGGAGACTGGGTTGAGGTCAGGGTCAGAAACAAACCCACAAGTTCCACTTTCTCCTCAGTTTTTGCATTAATAAGTTCAGAGGGAGTAATGCTTCTCTTATTTTTTGCTTGATTTGTTTTTAAAAAAGGATAAATAGTACTATATAGAAAAGGAAAAGAGTACTTACCATCAGACATTATGGAGAGGTATTAAGAGAAAGAGGGCATGAAGGTGTTCTCAGGACATCATTAATGTTCTATTTCTTGATGTAAACAATAGTACATGGTATTTTTCCTTTGTGATAATTCAAGAAACTATAATTTCAATGTTTGCCTGTTCTTGCTGTGCTTAATAAAATCAAATTTATTACATGAATGGCTGTGAGGAAGAGCAAAAGAAGGTATTTAAAAGACATTGGGAAGATTTTATTTTTAATTTACTTTAGTTTTTCTAATTACTTGTACATGGCAGTAGAATGCATTTATACACTTTGTAGATCATGCATAAATGGAATGTAATCTCTGGGAACATATTTTAATAATGGTCATGACCATTTGGTTGATTGTGGTGCTGGTTTCATGGATGTGTACATATGTTATAAGATAAAAGTATATACTTAAGATATGTGCAGGTTAATATGTGCCAATTAAACCTCCATAAGACTGTAAAAATGTGGGATGTATCTAAAGCCGAAGTTAAAAATAAAATATAGAGACATAAATTAGTGATCCATAAAATGACTAGAAATTTATTAGTAAATCATCCATCTGAATAGTTTGAAACAAATAAATTTTATATAAAAATAAGAGTAAAGAATATCTTAAACAAAAGAGTAAAATTGTAAAATTAGAAGATATTGAAAATAAACATAACACAGAACCACCAAAGTCAATAATGGTGCTTTTAAAAAGTAAATGAGCCAGATGTAGTGGAGCAAGCATGTATTCCAAATAACTCAGGAGGATTAGGCAGCAGAATCAAGAGTTCAAGGACAGCCTCAGTAACTTAGTGAATCACTTAGTAACTCAGAGAGACCCTGGTAAATTCAATCATTTAATAAGTAAAAATTGTATCAATTATATACTATGTAATTGCATATATATGCTTACATATAATGATGTGAATACATTCTGGGAAATTCATTCTAAGATGATTCTGCTATTTTCCAAATACCTGAGTGTAATGACAAGAATCTAGTTGGGACAAACTACTACATGGTGAGGCTCTGATATATCCATTCCATGGTTGTACATGAAGTCTACCACTTTCCAAAACACCATAATGTAACAATAGACTGATGTTATAAAATTAATCAGTGTAGACCTCATGATAAAATTAATACATGGTGGAATTCAAGACAAACCTCTTAATAAGTCTCTTGCTATTTAGACAGTTATAAATCATAGAGATTGAAGTGCAGGAAAGAGGAAAAAATGGCATTCTTTTCAAAGAAAGAGGCTAGGATATGGGGATATTTGTATGGTAGTAAAAATGCTATTGTATCCTTTACTCATACCACAAAATCCATTTTCACATACTAAATATAAGAATTATGAAAAGTGAAATATAAAAGAAATTATAAAGCATCCAAAAGTCGACATAAAAAGTGAGAGAGGAGGCATATGGTGGTGCGCAACTGAAATATCCAGTACTCTAGAGGCTAAGGCAGGAGGAACACAAGTCTATTGCCAACCCAAGGAACTTAGCAAAGTGTGTCTGAAAATAAAATTTAAAAAAGAGCTGAGGATATAGTTCAGTAATAGTACACCAGTTTCAATCCCCAATTTAACAAAAGGGAAAAAGAACAGCAAAAAAGTTATTTCTTTTCAAAATTACACAAAATAATATTTTTAAATTCATAAATTGCATAATATTAAAATAAAAATTCTATTTATCAAATGATTCCATGAAATGCTGCAAGGGCAAATGACTTAATTGTCTTCTATATAATCAAACACTTATAAGAAGAAACATACAGACTACCAAAAGAAAAGAAGGCAAGAGACTTGAACAGTCACTTTAAATAGGTCATGTATAAGTGCTCCATAATCATGAAAAACTAAACATCCTTAGAAATTAGGTAATGTAAAATAAAATCACATCATATACACAAAGTTAAACAGTATTGATGAATATGTGGAAGAAAGACATTCTCACAAATGGAAGATATAGTTTAAACTGCTATTATCCATGTGAAGAATTTTTTTAATCAAACATAAATGATATATCACCACCAGAAACAGAGACTGAAATTACAACACCTGAACACATGAAGACATACCATATTTCTCCTGAGTTGAAACCCAGGAGCATGGTTAAAGAGGAGGTAATATTTAGGAAGAAATAAATAAAAAAAAAAACTGTGAAAAATAATGTTTCTAGAAGCAAGACACATTTTTTGTCATATTCAGTTTGACAAAAACTAAAAAACTCCATGTATATTTTATAAAGTTGTCACATGAATATTTTATTTCATATGTAAGAATATTTTAAAATGTGCAGAATTTGAGAAAATGAAAATACACAGAAGTACATCAAAGAACCAATTGCTCACCTTATGTATAGATGGTAGAACTATTATAAGTAAGACCATTTTCTCCAAGTCAACTATAATAATACCTCAATGAAATTAAAGAAGGGAACAATGCAAAAACATCCAAAAATTTCCAGGAAGTTTTTACAAATATATAATTAAGCCAAGAACTCTCAGAAATATAAAAGCAAAGTACCAGCTATCATTACCTGATACTAATATAAGTTTTAAAATTATAATATTGTGGTAATATAAAGACCAAGAAATCACAATAGAGAAAAATAGATAGGTAAATCCATATGTATCTAAATATCATTTTTATTGTTAAGTGCTAAAAAAGCCTATAAAATACAATCATAGCAAGAAAATTATTTAATGTGAATGAATGATACAATCCAACCAAAAGGTAGTTATTAGAACTAGAGGCCCAGACCACTGGTTGGGATTGTGTGCAGAATGTGTGCAGTACTGGAATAATACCCCAGCACCACCCACCATAAAACAGATATTCAGAGGAATGATTATAAAAATATAACAAATTATTAACCTCTGACTCTTGATCCACTCATGGATACACCACATCAATATTTACTCCTGTTTTGAATCTGTCTTACATTTATAAATTAATTAGATGCATATAAAACAAAAAAATCTATCATCAGATGAGTGGGAAAGGTTGGTTTATACTAGGACATTCGCATTCCTTGAGCAATGATCCTTATAATTTGGATAGGATACTTAAATTCACTGTCACCCTGAGTAGAGGAAGATAGTTAGGGTCATAAATATAGCACTTTTAATTCTAAATTTCCTGTAGTTTCAATTTTAATTTAACTGGTGCACACAGAGAAAGAGACTAGATGTACATGAGTATAAAGATCAGAGAAAAGGAGTGGTTTTTTAGGAAAATGCAAGAGCCCTGGGTTTTATTTCATGGGACCAGGGAAGAAGAGGAGGTAAAACTCAAGGGTCCCAATTTTTCCTAAAAGACATTTACCAGCATAATCTGCAAAAGGCTGTTACTAACAGTTGAGCTTGTATGTATCCAACACCAAAGAATTAATAAGGGAAATACAGTCCATGACTAACAGCCCAAGTGGAAGTAAAGCACTTTATAAGCCCTCTTTCTCAGCTTACCTCACTAATATCTCCAGGACTAAGCAATTCTTTCTGTAAAGAATTTGTCTGAAATTCAAATTTTTCCATTCAATGGACTACATCCTAAACCTCCAGGCTTTGGGAGCAATGACAAATGCACATATGCATATCTCTGTATATTACAAAGAAGAGGCTCCATATTGGTATGCCAGCATTTCCATGGGCTAAAATCACCACCAGGCATGAAGAAAAAGGGATAAATGTGCAGATCCCTATTTATTTCTAAAATAGGATCACATCACCTTTATTCAATGAGTATAAGGCAGCATTGATTCCAACAAACTTTCATCATGAATTTATTGCACCATTCAACTATAAGACCTTCTGTGCCCTGAGTGCAGCTGTTAGAGTGACAACTATCAAAAAGTGGAAGAAAAACAAGTACCCCAATTGTGTGGATATGGAAGAAAGAAACACTTTAAATTGCTAGAAATGAATTTAGTAAAACCAACTTTAAAAGTCTTGAAAGTTGAAATTTCTTTAAAAACTAACATAATAATAATAATTCTGGGTGTATTTCTAAAGTATTTGAAATCAGTATGTTAAATAAATTGTTGCATTCTTATCTTTACTGTAGCAGTATTCACAGTAGCCAAGGTCAGGAAACAACTGAAGTGCATTTTGGATGAAGGGTAACCCAGTAGATTTTTTCCAGCTTTAGGGCACTCAGCTACTTCCCTGAAAAACTATACCACCTAAATTAAATCTGCTGTCTAACAAGATAAGACCCAAATACTAATATTCACTAGGCTCTCAGGAGATGTTTGATGTTCCAGATATGGGATCCTCAAATTAGATGGTTCTGAAACACAGTACCAGGAAAATATCAGAGGGAAGGAGAACTTTCTCACATGATTTCCATCAGGGCAACTCTCAACACAAAGACATTTTGACAAGGTATCTGGCTTTGGAGAGACAAAAGGAGAATACAAGCACATAGTTTTATAAAGGTCAAGTGATTTTTCTCTACTTTTCCATCATGTGAAATTCTCATAAATAGTGACAACAACAAAAGCTTTTTCTTTTGTCTTTTCCTGTGGAACTGGGGATTTAACACAGGGTAATGTTAAATATGAGCTACATACCCAGTCTGTGTTTTAAAAAAATTGAGGCAGGTCTTTCTAAGTTGCCTATGCTCAACCTAATTTTCTGATGTTGACCTTGGAATTGCAATCTTCATACCTTAGCCAACTGAGTCTCTGGGATTTTATGCATTTGTCATTGCACCCAGCCAGAAAACAAATCCTTTAGAAAGTTCTATCCAGTTATTGGTTTAAAAAAATTAAAAATAATTGGCTTATTTGAAATGTAATGTGGGAAAATAGTTGATAATATTGACGTAAGGAAAAGTTGTCATTGAAAATATGAATGGGGATCTGGAATTTTAGGATTTTATTGACATATTATATAAAGATTTAAGTTTTGAGACAGGTTTTCTCCCTCCAAATGCTGGCCATGGTCCATTCCATTCTAGATACCAGAAAGCAAGCAAAATATATTAAAATTACACACACACACACACACACACACATACACACAAATACACACATCCTTATTTCACATTTTGCTTCCCATACATTTAGGTCATTCAGGAGGATTCAACCAGGGTTGCACACACCTGTAATCATAGCAACTCATGAGTCTAGGCACAAATCTAAGGCCAGACTCAGCATCTGTTTCAAATTAAAAATAAAAAGTACCAGGGGTATAGCTCAGTGATAAAGGACCTCTGGGTTCAAAGCACAGAATCACCACCCCACAAAAACAGAAAAATTAACTCAGAAAGAAGGAAGAACTGAGAAACAGACAGACTACAGATCACAACTCTCCTCAGGCAGGAAAAAAATGCATGGAGTTGCAATTCTGATGATCCTCCCTCTTCACAATCCAGCACAGAATCTGGGAACATACTGGAATTCTGGCCTATATGTGCTCAAATAGGACTTCAAATAGTGGCTAAAAATATTCTGCAGAAACATGACAGTCTACTGCTGACATATGCCCAGCTTGAGTGGCCAGTGAGGATTCAGGATTAAAGAACAACTCCGTATTTTGCAATTTAGCCTTAGATCTAATTGCCAGTCTATGATATTTTTCTTCCTATGGTGAAAGCCCCTAAATGAGCAAGTGGAATTGGAGTCAAGAAAAATTTTCTTACCACTCATGGTGGCACACACCTATAATTCCAGCAGCTTCTAAGTCTCAGGTAGATGGATTGTAAGTTCAAAGCCAGCCTCTGCAACTTAGCAAGAACCTGTCACTAATAAAATTTTTAAAAGTGATGGGGATGTGGCTCAGTGGTTATGTGCCCCTGGGTTCAATCCCCAGTACAAAAAAAAAAAGTGTGTCCAATTTAAAAGCCCAAACACCTCCACTACACCACATGACTCATACAACTTTTCTTATTATTTTAGAACTTGGTTAGTGACTCTTATTAAATAAAAGCAGGATTTCTAAGTGTGTGTGTGTGTGTGTGTGTGTGTGTGTGTGTGAGTGTAATTTTAATATACTTTGCTTGCTTTCTGGTATCTGAAATGGAATGGACCATGGCCAGCATTCCTTGAGCAATGTTCCTTATAACTGGGATGGGATAGTTAAATCCACTGTCATCCTGAGTAAAGGAAGACAGTTTAGGTCATAAATATAGCACATTTGCACATTTAATTCTAAATTTCCTGTAGTTTGAACTTTAATTTAACCAGTACACACAGAGAAAGAGACTAGATATACATGAGTATAAAGAGCAGAGAAAAGAAGTGGTTTTCTATGAAAATGCATATTCTCTGTGTTTTATTTCATGGGACCAGGGAAGAAGAGGAGTTAGAAATAAAGGGTCCCAATTTTCCCTAAAAGACATTTACCAGCATAGTCTGCAAAAGACTGTTGCTAACAGTTGAGTTTCTATCTATCCAGCACTGAGTTAACAAGGGAAATATATCGCATGGCTGGTAGCCCAAGTGGAAGTGAAGTACTTAATGAGCCCTCTTCCTTGGCTCACCTCACTAATAACTCCAGGACTAAGCAATTTTTTCTGTAAGGAATTTGTCTGAAATTCAAATTTTCCATTCAATGGACTACATCCTAAAACTCCAGGCTTTGGGAACAATGACAAATGCACATGTGCTTATCTCATTATATTACAAAGAAGAGGCTCCATATTTGTATGCATGAATTTCTATGGACTAAAATCCCCACCAGGAGTGAAGATAAAGAGATAAAAGTATAGATCCTATTTATTTCTAAAAGGATCTTATCACCTTCATTCAATGAGTATAAGACAACCTTGATTCTAAAAAATTGCATCATGAATTAGTGCACCATTTTACTATAAGAGTTTCTGTGACCTGAGTGCAGTTGTTAGAATGGCTACTATCAAAAAGTGGAATAACAAGTACCCCAGTTATATAGACATGGGAGAAACACTTTAAACTGCTAGAAATAAATTTAGTAAAACCAATTTTTAAAAAGCCTTGAAAGTTGAAAGTTCTTTAATAACTACCAGAATAATAATAATTGTGGGTGCATTTCTAAAGTATTTGGAAACAGTGTGATAAATAAATGGTTGCATTCTCATCTTCACTATATCAGTATTTGCAGTAGCCAAGGTCAGGAAACAACTCAAGTGCATTTTGGATGAGGGGTACCCCAGATTTCTTCTAGCTTTAGGGCACTCAGCTTCTTCTCTGAAAAACTATACTCCCTAAACTAAGTCTACTGTCTAACAAGATAAGACCCAAGTACTGATATTCACTAGACTCTCAGGAGACATTATATATTCCAGGTGTGGGATTCTCATATCAGATAGTTCTGAAACAGTACCAGGAAAATAGCAGAGAGGTAAAGAGAACTTTCTCACATAATTTCCATCAGGGGGACTCTCAACACAAACACAGTTTGACAAGGCAACTGACCTTGGAGAGACAAAAGGAGAATACAAACACCTATTTTTACAAAGGTCAAGTGATTTTTCTCTACTTTTCTATCATGTGAAATTCTCATAAATAATAACAACAAAAGCCTTTGCTTTTGCCTTTTGCTATGGTACTGGGGATTTAACACAGGGGCATGTTAAATATGAGCTACATACGCAGTCTGTGTTTTAAAAATTTGAGACAGGGCTTTCTAAGTTGCCTATGCTCAACCTAAATTTCTGAAGTTGACCTCAGAATTGCAATCTTCATGGTTTAGCCACCTGTCTCTGGGATTTTACACATTTGTCATTGCACCCAGTCAGAAAATAAATCCAGTAGACAATTCTATCCAGTTCTTGGTAAAAAAAAAAAAGAAAAGAAAAAAAAAGAATTTTAAAAAATAATGCACTCATGTGAAATGTAATAAGGGAAAATAATTGATAATATTGAGGATAGGGGAAGCTGTCATTGAAAATATGAACAGGGAGCTGGAATATTAGATTATATATATATATATATATATATAAAGGTTTAAGCTGTGAGATAGGGTTCTGGATTTCATATTTTGCTTTCCATACATTTAGAACATACAGGAGGATTAAATCAGGGTGGCACACACCTGTAATCCTAGCAACTAATGAGTCTAGGCACAAGTTTAAGGCCAGACTCAGCATCTGTTTCAAATTAAAAATAAAACATACCATGGACATAGCTCAGTGGTAAAGGACCTCTGGGTTCAAAGCACAGTATCACCATCCCATCAAAACAGAAGAATGAGCTCAGGAAGAAGGAATAACTGAGAAACAGACAGACTACAGATCACAACTCTCCTCATGCAGGAAAACAATACAAAGAGTTGCAATTCTGATGATCTTCTCTCTCCACAATCCACCACACAATCTGGGAATGTGCTGAAATGATTGCATATATGTGCTCAGATAGGACTTTAGATACTGACTGAAAATATTCTGCAGAAACAAGACAGCCTGTGGCTGACATATGCCCCAATTGAGTGGCAAGTGAGGATTCAGGATTAAAGGTCAACTCCTTATTTTGCTATTTGGGCTTAGACTTAACTGCCAGTCTATGATAATTTTCTTCCTCTGTTGAAAGTCCCTAAATGAGCAAGCAAACTTGTAATCAAGATAATTTTGTTGCCAGGCATGGTGGTACACACCTATAATCCCCACAGCTTTTAAGACTCAGGTAGGTGGATTGCAAGTTCAAAGTCAGCCTCAGCAACTTAGCAAGAACATGTCACTAAATAAAATTTTAAAAAGTGCTGGGAATGCGGCTCAGTGGTTAAGTACCCCTGGGTTCAATCCCAAGTACAAATAAAAATTGTGTCTAATTTAAAAGCCCAAACACCTCCACTACACCACATAACTCATACAAATTTTCTTATTATTTTAGAACTTGGTTAGTGGCACTTATTAAATAAATGCAGGATTTCTGTGTGTGTGTGTGTGTGTGTGTGTGTGTGTGTGTGATTTTAATATTTTTTGCTTGCTTTCTGGTATCTGCAATGGAATGAACCATGACCAGCATTTGGAGGGAGAAAACCTGCCTCTGGAAGCTTTCTGCTTAAAGCTCCCTGCTTTCATTCAGGGCAGTGTCTCTCCAGTTTTTTGAACCTAAGTAATACAGATAAGGAATTGTATTACTCACCTGAAAGAAAAGAAGGTAAGAGAATTGCCTGAACCTTTGTGCATATATAGAATAAGCACATATATTCCATATAAACAAAACCTTTTTATATACCTGATTGTTTATGGGACTCCTTTTCTAGGACCTGGGGAAATTCTGGTTCAGTTTATAACAAGGAATGACACCAGCCAGAAGTAATCAGAACCCTCATGTACAAATCAGCAAAAACAAAAACAAAACAAAAAAAAAAACAGATTTCTATGTCATTTTCTAAACATAGCTGATAGAGGTATGGAGCAGACAACCCTTTTATTGGGGACATGAAGTAAAAGCAGTGCAAGAAAACACAACTATTTGTACGACCTTAAGCCACCAGTGAATAGGAATTTGGAATTCAGACAAGGAAGATTCAACCTTTTGTGTTGGGAATATAAATGACATTGGTGCCTACAGTGAAAAGTTTATTACAAACTTTGAAAAGAAAATTTATATGAGTGACAGAAAATGGTTAAACAATTAGTATCTGCAGTGTTTTCCAGGTGGTTTGTCAGCCATGGCCAAAGCATATACATGTATTACTAGCCTCCACGAAAATCATTTTCCATTTGTGTTCTCTAAAATTATTTTCCATTTAGAGATGAGTAAACACAGTTTTCTGAATATTAAATGTCAACTCAGCTGCATGAAGAGAGCTACCCAGAGGCAGAAGTATATGAAAACCCTTCAGAGCACCTCAGAGGCTGATTTGCTCCTGATGTAGAGGATGTGTCTGAAGAAATATTTTCACTCCATTTTGAAGAGAGTATCTAGAAAAGACATCCCAGGACCAATGCAAATGTTTTATTCTACTTTCATATTAACTAACTCTTCAAATACTGAGCTATCAACATTGATTCCTTATAAGGTAAGTGTGTGGAGATTTTAGGGTGCAAAAAAGTACATCACAGGTCCAGAAACTGAGTATGACTCAGAAGAGAAATAAATCTAAAAGACTCATAAATTTTAAAGAAAATATATGGAACTATTTCTAAAAACAAATGCCCATTTGTTGCTATCTCTATAACATATCATTCAGAAAACAATATATTATAATGCATATTTCTTGGAATGCCAAATCTTATCCTACATGATTTTGTACTAAAGTCCAAAATCCAGGCTAAGACAATGCATGATTCACTGTCAAAAACATTACAAAATATCTTCAAGGAAGTAGTGGATGTTTTTTGAATGTGTCATTCAACAATTTACTTAACCAACGATGTTGAGGAAATAGGGAATTGATATTTTCCTTATTTATATTTCCTGTTAGAATTTGAAGAGAAACCCTAGAATTTTATTTGAAATAATCTCCAAATAAAAAACATACAAGATATCTACAATACAAACTCAGGGGAATAAAAATGTAAATTTTTTTATTAATTAAATGCAAAACCTTTTCTTTTTCTTGAAATCCAATTCTACCTGTCTTTTTGGATACATTTTCTTAACTTTGAAGCCAGAAACCACAAAAGAAATGCAGGCAAATGTCTTGAACTGCCAGTTAATACAGGGAATATCCATATCTAAATCTTCAATAATTATAAAAAATTCAAAATCTAAAGGAATATTAAAAATATTTAGAGAAATATAAAATTCCATCACAGACAAAATAATATTGATGATATAAAACAAATGAATATTCATAAACTCAAGGAGTTTATTATTATTTGTGGAAAGTTTTGTTATTGAAGATGTATGATGCTCACTGTCACAGAGACTTCCTAAAATTACATCATATATGTGACCATGATAACAGGTAAGAACACAACGGTACTCATCCAAACACCAACCATACAATCCCAGGGGCATGGTTCAAGTGATTGCAAATTTTGGGAGAGATAAAAAATTATCTGTGTGAAAAATGGTTACTAGGAGCCAGTCAAATTTGTAGTTATAGTATATTCAGATTAAGAAATAGTATAAAATACCATGCTTAAGTTTTATATGTGTGCAATATGCATGTGATATTTCACATGTATACATGTTTAGAAAGAACATGTGTAGAATTTATGAGAAAATAAATATCATCAGAAGCACATGAAACACTCACTTACATATCCCATGTGTAGAAGATGAAACTCATCATTACAAGGAAGAGAATATTCCCCTAAATTTACCTACAATACACTCAGTAAAATTGCTGTGTGCCTATATAAATATATCAGTTAAGTTCTAATTTTATGTGTATCTATAAAGCAGTAATGTAGAAAACTGTAAATAAATGGAAGAGAGGAGAATGTAGGAGGAGAAGGAAAGAGAAACTACTGGGTAATGACGTGGAGCAAATTATATTCCATGCTTATATAATTATGTCAAAAATGAACCTAAATATTATGTATAACTATAGTGCAGTAATAAAAAAATTAACATGCTTTACTTTTAATGAAATAAGAAACTATAAACTTCTAAAATTCCTCCACAAAATTATATATAATTTTAGCCAGGCCATTTTTCAATTATAAGAGCAAAAGGAGTACTTCTCATTACCTGATATTCATGTATATTGTGAAACTAATACAAGAATCAACAAGGAATCATAATATAAACTAAATCCATATGTGAATCCATACATATGTAGAAATCATACACTTAATTGCAATAGAAAAGTCTAGATAAATCAAACCATATCAAGACAATCTCAGCAAATAAGCTAGACCCTGTCTTGAAATAAAAAATAAAAATTGCTAGAGATATATCTCAGTAGTAAAGAATCCTGAGGATCAACTTCCAGCAACACACACAAAAAAAAGAATGAAAAAGAAAGAAAGTAAAGGAAAGAATAAAGAAAGAAAAAATGAAAATTAGCTAGCTCAGGAGAAAATGTGGTACCTACAGACCACAGCTGCTCTCCTGCAGGAAAATGGCATGTGGAGATTTGATTACAATAATGGGCCCCCTTGTCAATCACCAATATCCGGGAAGATGCTGGGCCACAGGCACACACCTGTGAGATAGTATTTGAGGATATCCTGCAAGGATAAGGAAGGCAGTGAGGGGTCTCTGCCACTGACATGTTCTCCATCTGTGTGACCAGTAAGGTGGAGGGTGCACTGCCCCACAGGAGGGCTCAGGCCTGCAGACTCCAGAGACTGCAGACAGTCCCAATTGGCCAGGTCTGGTTTCTGCCACAGCCAGTCCTGCAGTTCCAACAACCTCCCTCCCCAGGCTCATGATGCCACTGCCCACTCACCATTTCTTGGTGTTCAGGATCCAGTCCTTCTCCCTAGGGTTTTTCAGCTCCTGCACAGCAGAGCAACCTGGGGCTCCTAAGGAGGAGAGTGAAGCCTAGAGCCAAATGGCTGATATGGCGTACTCAGGAGAAACAGAGAAGGAAGCAGAAGCCCACCCCCAATTCCCTGTCAGCACACAGGGATTGGACAGTTCTAACTGCTCCTGATTGGATAGGGCTTCAGACCATGCCTCTAGGGTATGAGATCAGGGAGCCTTCCCTGTGAGTGACAGTGAATAATAGCCAATGCACAAGAATAAGAACAGAATGGTAGGTCCTTGGTTGCAGTTTTTTTTTTTTTTTTCCTTTTGAGGTCTGGGAATTGCACCCCAGAGCCTCAGGCTGTTGCTATTTTAAGAAAATATTTTCTTCCAGAAGTGGAATCTAGTCCAATCAGCAGAACATTTGCATTTAACCTGGTGCAGGTTTTCATTTCCATTTATGGATTATATACACCAGTATATTATTCATGAATTAAAATAATATAATGGTAATTAATATAAAATGTTATTTAACTATTCTGCTCTCTGTTCTTGTAAGGAGACAGACTAAACTTTAAATGGAACAACCCCTTAAGGCAACAATATCCAATGAAAACAACACCTAAGTTGCAAGGTGTAAATTAAATATTTCTAATACTCATATTGGTAGCCTAAAAAGAAAGAGTTGGAATTGATATTAATAACATATCACAGCCTTTTGAGAATATTACCTTCATGTGACTTATAAAATACTACCAATGAAGAGCATGTGCTTTTGGAACTACACCCTCAAGTTTGACTCTCTCTCCAGCATACTTCATTTTACCATAGTCATATGTCAGGTTTGAGGGATATGGGTCCCCTGATGTCAGGAACTTAAAGGGCCTGGTCTATCACTTTACATGCTAGTGTTAAGGGATAGAGTCCACTAATAATGTGTCTCCTCAGACCCAAAATTAGAAGAAACAATACTCTGGGAGCAGGAAATTTCAACCAGGAAGTGTCCAAAAGTAGATCATTCTTTCTCACTTCATACTGGCCACAGGTTTTTCACATTCAGACCTCATACAGCAGAAAAACAAAGATGTCTAGGGGTTAGGGACACTTAGCCTGCAATCTTCCACAGTCCTGATTCTGTTGTTTATGTAACATATAAAGCTGCTCCCCCACCCATCAGGTACAGCCATTTTGCCTGCCTCCCAACCACTTGTCAATCTGTGAACATCCTAGCTAGCTATTGGTTCATCAGTCAGCTTGCAAGTATCCTTCTCTGATATTGGTCCTCTGTTAGCCTGGCGGAATTCAGCTGTTTTACTGTAGCTTCCCCACCATCTTTTTCCCTTCTTCTGTCTGTCCTACACTTTTCTCTATCCTCCTGGCTTTCCACTCTCTCTAGCACGTGCCCTTTCTTTTCCTTTCTCTTTTCCTCTCATTTTCTCTCTTACCTTGCAGGGATACACTGTTTGCTTAATAAACTCCCTTATGTGATTTCCTGTGTCTGGCGTGGTTCTGTGGAAATTCCTTACAGTTTAAACACATAAAACGCAAACTTATTTGACAATTTGAGGTTAGAACTCTTGGCCAAGATGTAATATATGTTTTCTCCTGTGGACATAGTCCCACAATTAATAAGTAGGTTCACTGGGACTCAGGATAAGCTGTATCTGATTCCACAGCCAAAATAGCTCCACCATATCACAAAACTCTTGCAATTTCTTATTCTCATCAGACTTGAAAAGTGACAATAATTCAAAAAAGCAGCATATGTGATATATGTATATAAAATCCACTCCTGTGTATTACATAGCACAACACAATGAGAACATTCTCATATGACTGTATCATCTTGGTGCTCCCATTCCAGAATCCAGGAAATCCTGATTCAGTTTACCTCAAGGGAAAACACCAGCTAAAATTTTATCAACACACCTTTCA
This sequence comes from Sciurus carolinensis, assembly GCF_902686445.1. Lineage (NCBI taxonomy): Eukaryota > Metazoa > Chordata > Mammalia > Rodentia > Sciuridae > Sciurus > Sciurus carolinensis. The sequence goes on along the minus strand of NW_025920140.1, from coordinate 1,114,194 downwards.
CACCTTTACATATCAAAATATAGGTTGATGTTAAATATGTGGGAATTTAAATCAAGGTTTATTAATTATAAAACAGGTTGGTCTAGAGAAATGTAAAGGACCACCAAGTCCTATATTTTCAAAACAAAGTGGGACATGCACTACAAAATCATGCAGCAGAATTTTTTTTATTGAGGGCATAGAGAAAATGGAGGCCAAGGAGGAACATACAATTATTGGAAGTACTATAAAATATTAAAGAAATGGAATCTGGATTTCAGACAAGCAAGAGTTGGCATATTGTGTCTGGCCATGTAAATGATATGAGTGACCCTGATGAAAAGGTTATAAGATTTTGAGAAAAAAAGTCGTGGTATGTCAGAAAATGGTTAAGCACTATCTACACAGTAACTTCAAGGTGTTTTGACTGTTGTGGGAGCAAGTTATATTAATTATTGCATGAAGCCTTGATCCAAATGAGTCCTCTAAAAACATCCAATTTTAGAGATAAGAGAACACATGCATCTAAATATCAAATGGTTTCTGGGCTCTATCTAAAGTATGAGTGGCAAAGATTTTCTCCCACTCTGTAGTCTCTCTCTTGACATTACTGATAATTTCCTTTCCTGAGAGAAAGCTTTTTAATTTGAATCTATCCCACATATTGATTCTTGCTTTTATTTCTTGTGCTATGGGAGTCCTGTTAAGGAAGTCTGATCCTAAGCTGACATGTTGAAGATTTGGACCTACTTTTTCTTCTATAAGATTCAGGGTCTCTGGTCTGATTCTGAGGCCCTTGATCCATTTTGAGTTGAGTTTTGTGCAGGGTGAGAGATAGGGGTTTAATTTTATTCTGTTGCATATGTTTTTCCAGTTTTCCCAGCACCATTTGTTGAAGAGGCTATCTTTTCTCCATTGCATGGCGATTCTCAAGAACACAAGTAACAATAGGTGTTGGGGTTGCAAATTAGTGCAACCACTCTGGAAAGCAATATGGAGATTCCTCAGAAAGCTTGGAATGGACCCACCATTTGAATCAGCTATCCTACTCCTTGGCCTATACCCAAAGAACTTAAAATTAGCATACTACAGAGATACAGCCACATCAATGTTCATTGCTGCTCAATTCACCATAGCCAGATTGTTGAACCAACCTAGATGCCCTTCAATTGATGAATGCATAAAGAAACTGTGGCATATATATGCAATGGAATATTACTCAGCCATAAAGAATGATAAAATTATGGCATTTGCAGGTAAATGGATAAAATTAGAGAATATCATACTAAGTGAGATAAACCAATCTCAAAAACCAAAGGACAAATGATCTTGCTGATAAGCAGATGATGACATATAATGGGGGGTGGAAGGGTTTACCGTTAGGGTTAGGGTTAGGTTTAGGGTTAGGGTTAAGGAAGGTGGCAAGAATGGAGGAAGGAAGGACTGTATAGAGGGAAAAGAGGGGTGGGAGGAGTGGGGGGAAGGAAAAAATAGCAATGAATCAAACATTACCCTATGTAAATTTATGATTACACAAACCGTATGCCTTTACTCCATGTACAGAGAAACAACATGTATCCCATTTTTTACAATAAAAATAAAATAAAATAAAATGCAAAAACAAAACAAACAAAAAACCCCAAAAACATGTTTAGTTCAGGAACCATACAAAGCCATCTCTTCTTGTACTGGACTCTTGGTGTAGTTTTAAGAATGCAATGTTGAAAGTGTTAGGAAATGAGATGAAATTTAAATTTACTGGATCTCTAGGTACTATGTTGTGAATGGCACAAAAATTGAGCAAGTAAGTGTTCTTCTGGTTCTCAAAAACTACTACAGCAAAGAAACCTCTTACCCCACTGACAGATCAGTAAATTCTGACATAAACCTGCATTGTTTTCATTTTTATTGATTGGATCAAAACTACCAATGAGCAGTTGTGGTTGAATCATGCTTGTTTGTTAATAACATAATTACTTGGTTGTGTCAGGTAGTAGCCAAGTGTTTATTCAAAGTCAGAGACTACAAAACTTAGCTCTTATTTCTTTTGCAAGAGACTGGTATTTCTGTAAGGACTCAGTTGCAGTTTAGACACCCAAGGCTTCACCTTTTATCCCCCTGTGCACCTAAACCTAAGCACTACCCCTACCAAGAAAGTGATAGTCTGTATATGTTTAAGAGTTCTTGACTCTCAGTTCTTTGTTTGTTAAATTTGCTTCCTGGGTATTGCCTGTACATTCTTGCAACCACCTTTATATATTTAAGCATTATATTTTGATCTATATTTCATTGAAGGTAGAAAAATTTTAAATGATACTAGAAATATAAGGCATGTTTAAATTCTTTAACATTTTTTAAGTGTGACAGAAACAATTTTGTGACTGTAGATGTATCTGATATTAAATTTTAAGAGATTAGGAATCAATCACCAATACAATTATTTTTGTTGCCAAGTTAATTTTTTGTCTAGATAACAACATAAAATTTCTCCAGAAGCTCTTTATAATAGAAGTGTATTCCATTATCATTTGCAACTGATTATGAATATGAATTGGATGTTTTTAGTCTTAAGTTACAAAGACAAAAATACAGAACTAAGATAAATTTAATTTTGGTTTGCTAAGAAACCCTTGAGTTCAATTTTTAAAGTACTATTTTTAAGTAACTATTATTCTTTAAAATTTTAAATTTATAGTTCCAGGGTGTAATTTTTATTCAACTCTGGATAATGACTTGAATGCAAGTTCTTTCATAATGTTTTATAATCCAAGAGTGTAAAAGGAATTTTTAGTACTTCTTATTTGAAGATATTTGAGTTAATATTTTGATCCCTTAACTGCACACATATGCACCTGACTATAAAAGACAGTTATGCTCTGATTTTTGTATGTTGTTTTTCTATATTTTACCTGCAATGATAATTACATAGTAAAATAAAATAAATATTCATTAAGTTAAACATTGTCTCATTTTTCAATACAAATATTGTTAACAAAAATCTAAAAATGGGATCAGATGTTGAGTGACCAAGCTTCAGGGAAGTCATCTTATGAAGTCTGTCACCTACAGTTGTTTGTCTCAGCATTCATAAACATAGACAGATCTTAATAGAGGTAGCACTTTAATATATATATATAATTAAACACACACATTTATATGTATACATATATATAAATTTATATCAAGCAAATAATGCAATTTGAAAATTTTCATGAAGAGAGCTGTTATAATTATATCAGTGTGTTGTATTCTTAGTATTTCTTTTTTTCTAATTATTATTCCATGGCAAGTACACATTAATCATAATATTCTATATTCTACAGAATACAGAATATTCATTTTTAGTCCCCTGTTGAGGAAAAGTGATTTTTTTAAAAATTCCAGAAATCTAGAGTGACATCATTCTGGAGGACTTTATCACAGTCCTCTTTCCATAAAATGTGATTTCAGTTATATATCTTTGAGATTCACTTGGATAATTAATATTTAGATTTTAAGAGAGAAAAATAAAATAGACACCAGCTTTTTTCTCTTTCCTTTATAAGTATCAGTATCATTTCCTCTGTGGTTCATGTCACCTAGAAATCCCTATTGTATGTAGTAAATTATTTCTCTATGTAAGTTATGCAACATATTTCCTTTTTTATCAACTGCATATTATAACTTTGAAGACAGAAATTATGACTATTATCATTTCAGTATGTGCTGTATATTAATATTTTTCTACAAAGAAATATGAAATCTTAAATAATAGAAGTTCATTTCTTTTCTTGTAGCAGTAGAGACAACAAAGATTAGAGTGTCTGTCCTGCTGGTTGATTGTATTTTTATTGTTAAAAATTATTTCTGAGTGAGTTAAGGAAAACAATATCAGTGTTCTCTATAATAAATTAAACATTTCAACTCTTAAGATCAACTTGATATTTGTGTAATTATATAGATCTACCAAAATAATAACAAAATTGTCCTTACTTTTCTTTACAACATATGTGATTTTATCACAGGTGTAAATGATCTTGACTTTTGCATCTATATGTAGATCATCTAATTCTTTCATTGAATTATATATTTTCCCCCCAGAGGTGACGTGCTATAGATTATATATATATTTTTTTAGTTTAATTCATTTTAGTATCTAGAACAATTTATTTTTTTCTTTCCTCCCTTTTCACATATACACATGATCTATTTCTGATTGATCATGACCTAACTGATGATTTCAACTTTACAATGCTGAAAATTCAATACACATTTATAAGAACCCATACTTCACATTTTGAATTTTGATCTTTTCCCTGACTGGCAATATGCACTATGATACTACTTTGTTATTTGGTATCACAGCTCCCAGTTAGCCATGAAGCCACAGGACTAAACTACAGTACTCTACAGAGGTCTGTGTTGCTAAACTGTTATATTCAGTGAGTTAGGTGTATTTAAGTGCATTTCCAACTTAATGACATTTTCATCTTAGAATTGGTTTTTTAGGACATAATTCCATGGTAATTTTAAAAGCATGTAATCTTATTCCAGAATATTTTTGGAGATTATTTTGTTTATTGTTCTAGATGAGATTTAGGCATTTCATTGTTTTAGGCAAAAATAAGCTTGGAATTTGATTTGGGTTAGTAAAGTATTACAATTAATATGGTGATAACCACTATTGTTGCATTGTTTAGTCTAACCATTTGGAATATGGTATATATCAGTATTTAAGTCTTTTATCTCAGTAAATATTTACTCCGTTCCTTTCTTATCTGTTTTATTTTTCATGATTTTATTATTAAAGGATTTCTTTTTATAGAATTTACATTTCTTGATGTGATGATAGAGGTAAGTTTCTCCTTGAAGTTTGTCTCAGCTCACATTCTACTGTTAAATGCAATAGAACAATTTTACTTCTATTAACAGCAAAAAGAAAATGTTTTAATTTTCTTTCATGTTGTATTTAAAATTATAATATCTACTTGTTTAATTATTTATATTGATCACATGTTCTTGTATCTGCCTGTTCCTACTATATGGTGCAATAATTTCAAAGTAAATCCAAGATAAATATACTAATGGAATTACCCCAAAATAACTGAGTCTAATTTGTCTTATATCATTTCTGTAAAACTGTATCATATACCTTTGTTTGCAGTAGTAAATATTTTGCCTTCAATATATTATATATAATCAATGTAGGTAACTTTTAAACTGCAGTTAAATCAGCTAATTTTTGCCACAAAATACTACTCTAAAGTACATGAATCAAAAGTCAAATGGCCTTTTTTGGTTTTTATTACATTTTTTTTCCTTTGTAGGATTTAAAGAAATGATTATCCCTACCTAAAGGTATCTGAATACCTGATAAATATCAGGAAAAGTTGCAGATCACAGTCCACCATTTAATCAACCATTAAGCTGGAGGTCTCATAGAGATTTCTTAGTAAGTTTTTGGTCTCCTGCCTGCATCGTCAGATCTGCTTTTTCTATTATATGAATGTAAACCTTTTAAATTTTTGGCGGTTATGGTAATTGAACCTCAAAATTTGCACAAGTTAGGCAAGCTCTGTCAATGAGCTAAAATGCCAGCCCTTAACTTAATATTATGTAAACCTTCTGGGTTTTATCATTTTCCATTATTATGGTTTTATTGGAACCCTTAACATGCATGCATATTGGAATGGGATTTAAGATAAGTTATATTTTATGGATTATCCAGTGAAGTACCCAAACATCACCCTACAAATGAATGAGTATCTGCAGCATTAACACACCTGTATGAGTAGTATGCAGTTGAATAAAATTTTACAAATCCCAGAAATCCCCTTGTTACCTTTCTTTACATTTACTACCCCTCACCTGTAGCCATGATCCCTGTCTCTTTTATACCAAAGATTAGTTTTACCTGCATGCATCATACTATTTTGACCATATTATTTTACAGTATGTTTTAATACCTGGAAATTTCTTATTCTCATAAGTACATAGTCTTAATTACCTTTAAAATGCTTAATAATTCTTTTCTGATTATTCTTATTTAAACCACTGAACTTTGTGTAATTCGGTATAGAAATATATTTTCAAAAATTTACATAGACATGGAAATGTATATTATTTATATAATTTATATGTATGTAAACACACATGTACTATATGCTTTGGATCTTGATATATATGAAAGTGTACAATATGCATTTTTTGTGGTTGGTTCCTTTATCTGTGTTAAGTTTGTGAGTTTGATCTATGTTGTTGCATATAGTGATGTTTCATTTTTTTGTTGCATGCTGTTTTACTGTATAAATATATTGTACTTCTTTAGTGTATTACACTTTTTCAATTCTGTTGATGGTCATTTTGCTTCTATTCTTTTGTTATTATTTTCAGATAGTGCTAAAACCATTCCTGTGAATGTTTTCTGCTTAACATATGTAAGCACTGCATACCTAGGAGCAGAATTATTGGATCATATTATGTGTGTGTATGTATATATATATATATATATATATATATATATATATATATATATATATATATATTCAGCCTTCCTAGAAAATATTAAAACAGTTTTCCAAAGTAGTTGTACTAATTTATACTTCCAAAATCAATGTATGATAGTTCTGATTGATCTTCTTGTCCATTTTTGAGGCTATCTTTTCTTTATAATTTGATCTTTTCTGGTAAAATAGTGGTCTCTTTGTGCTTTTATATTGCGTTTCATTGTCTAAGTTGAACACTTTTAAATATGTTTGTTGGTCATTTTGGTACCCTCTTTTGTCAATTAATTGTCCAAACCTGTTGTCTATTTCCTACTGATTTTTGTACATTTTCCTTACTGATTTATAGGAATTCTTTACATTCTACATGAAGGAACTTTGTCAGCATTATGTCTTACAAATATCTTCTAGAATGTAGCAATTATCCTAGCACTTGTTATTGAAAGGACAATTTTTCCTGGTGCACTTTGATCTTTGACATAAGTTCAGGTGATTGCATATTATGTCTTTTGGATGACTAGAGTTCTCTACTAGGGATACATAGAATGTGTTGTAATGAATAAAATGGGCAAAAAGTAAGTGGTCTGGAAATCATAAGTCTTCAGAGATGGAAGAACTTGAGATGGTCCTTGACAGATCGTTAGGAATTTGTCAATTTGAAAATGAGTCTAGGAAATAAGAGCATTCTAAGCAGAGGACATTTTATGCAATAAACTCAGAGATAGGAATGTGTATGTTGTTAGGGAAATTGTAATAGAGAAGAAGGGTCAATATGTAATCATTTATTTTAAAAATAGGATTTGAAATGATAGGATGAACCATAGTATAAAAAGCATGAGATATCCATTCAAGGAAGGTGAACATCCCATGTAATAAAAAGTGTTTATTTAAACAAGGGCTGACATGTTCACATTTTTCTTTCAAATAATAGCTTCAGAAAGAGTAGAGACAATGAACTATAGGGAGAGATAGAAAAGAGGCATGTAGATGATTTAGGAATTTATTCCAAATTAGGTATGGTGTGGCCATGATATGGAAGTAGAAAGTAGAACACAGAACCTCAAGGTCATGCTAGAGAAAATAGACAGGACCTGGTACCCAGCTAAAATTTGTGTCTGAGGGAGGAACAATTGATGATGATTTCTGAGGTTCTCACAGCTGTTTCTCTCCTTTCCATTTATAATATCATGGGTTTTTTTTAATTCACAAAAGCTTCCATTTTGATTAGATATTCTAAAGTGTATAATTACTTTATTCTGTATACACTCTGAGCACATTGACAAAATGTAACCAACTCAGTTTTGGTACAAGTCTATGATTATCATAGTTTTGCACAACACTGCTTAAAACATTTTAAAAATATATCTTGTCACTTGATTTTCTGATCAAAATTTTCTGTGGCTATCAATTTTTATAAAAGATTTGTACTTAGATGAATTCTGAATCACATTTGTTCTGATTGGGAGGGAAAGAATGATTTAATACCACGTGATAGCTTCTTGGGGGGATTATCAAATCCAGGGTCTCCAGCATACTAAGTGCTCTACCAATGAGCTCTGTCCCCTATATGCAGTTCTCAAAGCTGTCATTTAAAAATAGTTGTCTCTTGCAGTCTATGCCAAACTCTATTATGAATGCTTAGTGATTAGTGTTTTTATTATTGTTTTCTGTTCTTATCCATTTCCCATGCTTTTTGATTTTGAAATGGTTTATAAGTTTCAGATTAATCTTGCCAGCTATATTTTGGATTCTATCCATGCATACTTTTTGTTATCATTTACATTATTAAGCAGATTGTTTTTAATATATATTCAAAAATTATTCTTCAAATGAAAAATCTTTACCTTGAGTTTATATTTGAAGGTGGGATATAGGCAAATGAATGGGATAGTGGAAAATGGTGGGAAAAGAAAATTATTTTTCATAACACTTAGAATTCAAGTTTACATAGCTGCTATATTCATTATGTATCTAAAATTAGATTTTTTTCCCTCAGTGAGGCCTATTCTTCAATATAGAAATCTGAATTTTAGACTTTATGTTTGAAGAACAAGGGAGGTTACAAATGGATGGAAAGCAGTTGGGTAAAAACAAACATTTTTCACGTGTATTATTAAGAGTTCAAGTTTCCATGGATTACATACCCTACATCTTAGATGGGAATTAAGAAAATGAATCCTAGAATTCATTTTAGCTGGAGGGAGTGACAAGTAAAGCTAATGGGATCTATAAATCCATGGTCATCAACATCAAGTGGACCCTCAGTTTTGCATATTGCACTGTCTTACTCTAAGCAAGGAGCTGATCTCTTCTACACAATAGAACAAATGTTGTAACTTGAAACTTCCCATTTTCTGAATAACAATAATGAAAATCTGTCTGCACTTACTCTCTTCTTTTCAATCATGTTGCCCTTTTGTCCCATCTCATCTGCTCAGAGTTATTGGAATATCTGTTATGCATATAAAACATTTATATTCACTCTCCCTTTCTTAACTTCATCCTTCCCATTAACTTTCTATTTAAATAAACTATTTTAATTTTAGATTAGCAGAGAAATTACAAAGTAAACACAGTGATTTTAGCATATAACCAGTTATTCCTATTATTAGTAGAATGCTACCTTAATACATTTGTACAACTAAGGAACAAATATTGGTACATTACTCTTTCCTAAACTCCATATTTCATTCAAATTTCACTAATTTTTTGCTACCATTTTTGTCCCAGAATCCCATCCAGGATACCATTTTATATTTAGTAATTATATCTCATATTAAAGATACTGATTGGGAAGTGCTATGCAATACTTACAGATAATTGATAATAAATGAAGGATTCTCTTAGCACAGTTAAATATTAAACTAATGGGAAATCTTACATGCTGATAGTAAGAATTCATCAGAGTTTTGTTGCATTTCCAATAATAGCATACCCAGTACAAGTTTTATGAGACCTTTAAGTGTAGCATCAAAATAATGAAAGTCTATATATGAACATTTGTGTCATTATATTAAAATATGAGATTAGGTACATTAGAAGTGCTTATTTCTTCCCACTGTGTGGATTCTTCATTCCTATGCTGATAATTTTTGTAAAAAGAAAATGGCCAGTAAATTTGAGGTTTTCAGTCTCTTTTCTGTCTCCACATGTCAAGGAGAAAAACCCATTGCTGTCAAATAGAGCAATTCAGTAATTCTCACAGGGAGGGAAATGGGTGTTTGAAGTAACCTCTTGCTGTCCACAATGTTTTTCAATATGTACTCACCTTTAACATGACACCTGTAGAACCTCAGCATATTCTTCATGTGTGCTAAAGATAAATTGGTAATACATCTCCAGCTTATTAATCGTTTCATGACTGTGATGCATGAATAATGTTGCTAGAAACAAAGCAACCTAGGAGTCTCTTCTTGCACTTGCTACTGCTTACAAAGTATACTGAATTATAGGAAGACCAATTACAAGTTGTAATTTATTTTTTGTTCATATTTTGTATATATTTTGTTCATGTGCTTTTTCTGTAAGAGCTATCTGAATAGGAATTTGCTTGGACTCTCAAAAAGTGAAGTATTTTCTTAGAACAAAGAAGTATCAGAAAAATGATCATCTTTTGTCTGGAAAGCAGAACTAAGAAAGTTTTCATATTATATTAAAAAATATGAGACTGGGGAGATGGCTCAGTTGGTATAGTGCTTGCCTTGCAAGCAGGAGGCCCTGGGTTTGATCCTCAGTACCACCAAAAAAATAAATAAATAAAAAATATAAAGTTCATTGTATTTTTTAGCTATAATTTCTGTTTTTATGCAACTTTTAAAGTTTTAAAATATTCAAAATAAGGTGCAACTCATTCTAGAATTTGAATTCATTAAAGTGGGGATCATGTCTCTCTTATTCATTGTATGCTCAGCACCTAAATTTGTGCTTGGTAAATGTTAAATAAATGAGTTTTGCCTTTGTCCTCTGAATAATTTCCACTGGAGAGCATGTAAATAAGCTAGTGATTATATCTATTGTTAATCTTGTGTTCAGCAGATACAAATGCAAGCAAATTTTTGTAAAAATTCCATTTAAAATTCATTAATTACAGTAATTACTATTCAGGTGTGATCATTAAATTCTGAAGGTTGGAAGTTATTAGAATGTGTATTGCAGTATTCTTTACTCTTTGCATTTGGATCTGATAGTTCACTAATATAACTGCCTTTTGTTTGAATTCTCCACTTTCTTGCATGGGTGGAATTCAGTGGTGGTGTTTATATTAGAGACTGATTATTCATGTTTAACTTCATAATTACAGTATGATGATTAAATTATGTATTTATCTATATATAATTTTATTTTAATTGGAAAATAATTTTATGTATTTATTGGGTATAATGACATTTCAATACATGTATATATTTTTGCTGAACAGGTGAGAGTAGCTGGCATATCTGTCACCTTAAATATTCATTATTTCTTTGTGTTGGGAACATTCACAATCTCCTCCACTAGCTGAAATACACAGTTAATTATTGCCAACCTGTAACTCTGTAAAAAAATAAATCAGATTTTTATCAGATTCTAATGTCATTAAATTTTATTCTCTGAAGAGTGGTTCTTTACAGTCTTAAATTTTTCATGTATTCTTTACAAGTCATTCCTTACACTGTATTGTAAGGAATACAATAAATTTAAGACTTTTAAATTTAAAGCAATAAATTTATAGTGAGTATACAATAAATTTATAGTCAGTACACTTATGTAATATATTTTTTTCTCTTGCATAATCTTTAAAGCAAACTCCATTGTTTTTGTCATATTCACCAGTAGACCAATGTGTACTTCATGTTAAGGGCATTCTCATATTCACTTAACATACACAAATGAGTAAGAAAATTTCCCTACTATTGAGAAGAAAAGGTTTCTAGGTCACAGTCATTTCTTCTCATGTGTTATAGACAATGACATTATATATTTTTTTCATGGATACTCATAGTTTTGTTCATATTGACTTATCTGTGTTTTCAAAGTAGTGTTATTTTCTCTCAGTAAAAGATGACCTAAAACTTAAAATTCAAGTTGAAAGTGCAGTAGTTCCATGTTTGTAAATTCAAACATCTGAATTCCACAGATAGGTATAAGAAAATAATATCATTTTATCATAGTTTTTTTTAACCTTGTAAACCCCAATTTATATATAAACTGAAAAATTATTGGAGTCAGACTGTCATGTACCAGAGAGTGGACTGTTGGTCACATTTCCATACTGAAGTAAAAGTCTTCATTTGTTTCTGGAAAGTGTTTTATCCTGTAGTTTTGCTTCATTATTCTGCACAGCTATTGGTAGTAGAAAGCAAGAACTTAGTAAATAATTAGTTACATAAAAGACAGTACCTTAGTAGGTACTATATGATGATTTCAAAACTTCATTTCTCTAATTTAATGTTTTTCATGAAAAACATCATAAAGAAAAAAGGTAACAAAAAGCCAAAAAGAAGCAACTTCTTCATTCATGTAGTAATATACCACCTATGACTAGAGTTTTAGTTTATCAAAATTGAATTCAGCACATCTTAGTGGGACCTGAAGTTTTCTACATCATTTTAACTTGGTGTATGTCATTTTAACCAAAGGATGAAAACAATTATTTTGTGGGACCTCTTGAACTTTTGGCCATTCAAGTTTGGAAAGTTTATTGTTTTGTCCAAATTTGTAGATGATGCCAAATCTAATCACTAAGTATCAGTTTTATTTTATTTAACAGCTTCAAAAAATTGCACAGTTGATTCTCTAAGATTGGAGTAAAATGCAATATTTTAATAATTTAATATGATTTATAAACCTATGAAAACTGATTTTAGGCATTATTTCCTTTAACTAGCTTTTTAATTTAAGGACAGTACCATCATCTGTACAAGAAGTGATTCTTTTTTAGGTTATTACTGTATCTTCTACTATTGCAAAGGGATTTTAGAAAGCATTTTTTAAAAAAATTCTTATTCTTGACTTCTGTTTACTATTTTTTTTTTAAATTTTGTTCCATCAGTTCCTATTTTCCACCTGTTTGTATTGTTTTTCCAAATCTTTGGTGTTAAGGTTGCTTATATTTTAAAATTTTCTTTTAAAATATGCATTGGATATATTGGGTTTCTGTGACATATTTTGATATATTTCACCTACCTCATTTATTGACTCAATACAAAATAAGCAATGAGTTTAAGGTTTAAAAGAAAGGGTTTGAGAACTCATTTTTAAAGGTTAAAGTAGTGGTAGATAAGATCAATGCTCATAAATCTAATGCATTTTTATACATAAGTGATGAATCTTGGAAAGAATAACTAGGAAAACTATCACATTCACAATAGCCTCAAAAAAAAAAAACTTGGGAATCAATATCACAAAAGAGGTGAAAGACATGTACAATGAGAAATACAGAACACTAAAGAAAGAAATTAAAGAAAACCTTACAAGATGGAAAGATCTCCCATGTTCCTGGATAGGAAGAATTAATATTGTCAAAATGGCCATACTACCTAAAGTTCTATACAGATTCAATGCAATTCCAATTAAAATCCCTATGATGTACCTTAAAGAAATAGAGCAAGCAATTATGAAATTCATCTGGAAGAATAAAAAACCCAGAATAGCTAAAGCAATCCTCAGCAGAAAGATCGAAGCAAAGGGTATTGCAATACCAGATCTTCAACTCTACTACAAAGCAATAGTAACAAAAATGGCATGGTAATGGTACCAAAATAGAAAGGTAGATCAATGGTACAGAATAGAGGACACAGACACAAACCCAAATAAATACAATTTTCTCATACTAGACAGAGGGGCCAAAAATATGCAATGGAAAAATGATAGCCTCTTCAACAAATGGTGCTGGGAGAATTGGAAATCCCTATGCATCAGAATGAAACTAAACCCTTATCTCACACCGTGCATGAAACTAAACACAAAATGGATTAAGGACCTGGGAATAAGACCAGAGACCCTGCATCTTATAGAAGAAAAATTAGGTCCAGATCTTCAACAAGTCAGCCTAGGACAAGACTTCCTCAACAGGACTCCCATAGCACAAGAAATAAAATCAAGAATCAATAACTGAGATAGATTCAAACTAAAAAGCTTTCTCTCAGCAAAGGAAACTATCAGCAATGGGAAAGAAAGAGCCTACAGAGTCAGAGAAAATCTTTGCCAATCATATTTCACATAGAGCACTAATCTCCAGAATCTATAAAGAACTCAAAAAACTCTACATGAAGAACGCAAATAACCCAATCGACAAATGGACTGAGGAAATGAACAGACACTTTACAGAGGAAGATCTACAAGCAATCAATAAACATATGGAAAAATGTTCAACATCTCTAGTAATAAGAGAAATGCAAATCAAAGCCACCCTAATATTCCATCTCACCCCAATTAGAATGGCAATTATTAACAACAGGTGTTGGCGAGGATGTGGGGAGAAAGGTACACTCATACATTGCTGGTGGGGCTGCAAATTAATGCAGCCATTTTGGAAAGCAGTGTGGAGATTCCTCAGAAAGCTTGTAATGAAACCACCATTTGACCCAGCTATCCCACTCCTTGGCCTATACCCAGAGGACTTAAAATCAGCATACTACAGAGATACAGCCACATCAATGTTCATAGCTGCTCAATGCACAATAGCCAGATTGTGGAACCAACTTAGATGTCCTTCAATTGATGAATGGATAAAGAAACTGTGATATATATATACACAATGGAATATTACTCAGCCATAAAGAGTGATAAAATTATGGCATTTGCAGGCAAATGGATGAAACTGGAGAGTATCATGCTAAGTGAGATAAGCCAATCTCAAAAAACCAAAGGACGAATGATCTTACTGTTAAGTGGATGATGACACATAATGGGGGGTGGGAGGGGTAAGTGTTAGGGTTAGAGTTAGGGTTAGGTAGGGCGGTAAGAATGGAGGAAGGAAGGAGTGTATAGAGGAAAAAGAGGGGTGGGAAGGGTGGGGAAAAGGGAAAAAATAGCAGAATGAATCAAACAACATTACCCTATGTAAATTTATGATTGCACAAATGGTACACCTTTACTGCATGTACAGAGAAACAACATGTATCCCATTTGTTTACAATTAAAAAAAGGTTTTAAGGAGAAAAAATTGGGAATTACATTACAGGTTTTGTGTTTGCATGTTTGCTGATCTATAGTAGAATATAAATTGGTTTTCTTTTTAATTGTATTTTGATTGGAGAGCCTGAAACAAATAGCATTGTGTTGGTTTCAAGTCTCCATAGGAATTCAAATATCATTCAGAAAATTATATTGTGATTTAAATAAAAGAAAAATTAACTAGTAATTTTTACAAGACTCTTCAGTATCTTAAAATCTAAGTCTGTGGTAGTTTAAAATTTGGGGTCTTAAAATAAAACAAGGTGTTTATTGCAGATCATTATCCAATCCATATGTAAGGTAGGTTGACTACATCAATAATGAATACTGATTTTTTGACCCTTTCAATATTCCAATATCAAATATATTTTGAAACTTGATACATGTTCAACAATTTGACTGTAATGAACTCTTTCTATTCTTAAACACTGTAGAATTGGAGAGTTTTAGAAGTTGAGGAAAAGATGAAATTTTAAGAATAAATACTCAATTTATTATAGTTTTACTTGCAGTGAGAAATTGGGCTTGGAAAAATAGAAACCTACATAAAATTGGAAAAAGTTTGGAAAGGTAAATAAATTCTTATTTTAAAAATGTAAGACTTTCTCATTCATCACATAAGCATATGGTTTTGCCAACCATACAAAATTGTGAACATGATAGCCTAAAACATTATATCTTGCTTTGAAAAGTTAACAAAATTAGAAGGAATGAAACTTTCAATTCTTGAAAGTATCCTATCAGTTTGAGAGGAAATGTGTATTATTTTGAATAGGATTGAAATCTTTTATTGAGTCACATAATATTTTGCTTTCCTGGCAACACAACAGGCATCTGTTTTTTCAGCCTCCTAGCAGTCTCCTGTCTGTACTGTCATGGGAAATTGCATGAGTTTGAATTTCTGAAAAATAACTTTAGAAATAAAAATATATCATTGAAGAGTAAGAAATTCTTAAAATGTGTTTTTTTCTTGAACTTGTCACTACCTGTAATGCTACTAATTTAGAAACATTCTATCTTCCACAGTATTAAAGTACAAGAAAATAATAAGTTAAAAAGTAATAAATAAACAGTAAAAAATAAAAAAGTAGAAATAATAAATAATAAACAGCAGGAAGGAAAATAATTGTTGATAAAGAAGCTTCTTTTCCTTTTTAAAGAATCAATGTGCAAAGATTTTGAAAAGTTTGGAAACTTGGGTAAAACATTTTTTTTAACAGTATAATTATTATTTCATTTAATTTGCTCAGTGTCCTTCAGTCTTCATATACCATTACAGGGAAAGCACATTTGATTTTAATAGTATTGATCCAAATCTTAATTTACAATAAGGAAAAAAAGTAAATTAAATTTTTATTTTATACTTTTGAGATGCCTTTTGGTCTTACAAAAACATGGAAGTTGTGTGTATGTAACTGAAAATCATCTTTGCCATTAGAAAATCTAATACTGGACATTGTGGACATTTCTTTGCAAGATGGAATTCAGCATGCTTAGAAAGTAGAAATTCAGTTAGGGCTCTTTATTATTCTTCACTGTTACCCTCTTATGATACTCTTGACTTATTCTTCCAAAATATGTTTTATACAGTACATATGCAACAGTTTAGAAAGGAAGAAGTAAGCTGACAGAGAATTTGGTGGCATTAAAAGAGATCTGTTTGGAACATGAAGAAGTCACACCCAGTACAGCTACAGAGAAGGTATATTTATTTAGACTACTTTAAAACCAAAGTTGTATAAGAGTAATTTTAATAAATAAAAGCAGATACATATAATAAGTGACTGGAAGATATAATTAGACTTAAAAATTATTTCTAAAACTAACATATTCAGTAGAAAGAAATTACTATTCTTAATGTATAGTAAAATACTATGAAGTCATTAAAAGTAGTGACAGATAAATATCTGATATGGAAATTTTACATATTGGTATATGGGAAACATGGTAACTGTAAATTAGCTGCATATATTAAATATAAGAAATAAATGAACTGTATATAAACATGTCATGATACCATTTTATTTAAAAAGTGAATTATTCAAAATTGATTTGATTCAGACTTGGTGGTAAATGCCTTCAATCCTGGTGGCTCAGGATCCTGAGACAGGTTTAAAGCCAGCCTTAGCAACTTAGTGAGGCTGTAAACAACTTAGCTAGACCCTGCCTCAAAATAAAAATTAAAGAAAAAGCAGAGGGGCTAGAAATGTGGCTCAAGTTCAATCTGTGGAACCAAAACAAATAAATAAATAGATAAATAATGTTTGAGGCAACTGATTAGCAACACAGCAGAAGAAAGGCTACTTGAACTCTATATAAATTAATTCCAGAGACTCAAAAAGTTAACATTAAAGAAAAAAAAAAAACCAGAAGATGGTGAGTTACAATATTAGAGATGACTTTAGTTATCATAATATCAAAC
Source organism: Sciurus carolinensis (assembly GCF_902686445.1). NCBI lineage: Eukaryota > Metazoa > Chordata > Mammalia > Rodentia > Sciuridae > Sciurus > Sciurus carolinensis. Next base: position 1,097,154 of record NW_025920140.1, on the reverse strand, counting down.
TCAAAATCATAAAAATGTAAAAGTTGATATCTTCAGTTTTTCTACCACTCATCCCCTTGGCAAATTGCTGTTTTTAACTTAAGAGAATATACAGTGGGTTTATATGTTAAACTTACTTCAAGTTTTTATAAAATCCAGTCATCCACAGACTAAACAATTGGCTTCCACTTCTGTTTGACAGTTTCACTCTTAAAAGTTTTAAAACATGCAAGCATAGTAAGCATTTAAAAATACTCAGTATTTGATTTTTCTTTAGTAATAGAAAGTTAGACTTTATTTATTTATTTTATTGTAAACAAATGGGATACATGTTATTTGTCTGTACATGGCATAAAGGCATACCATTTGTGTAATCATAAATTTACATAGGGTAATGTTGTTTGATTCATTCTGCCATTTTTTCCCTTCCCCCCTCCCCTCCCACCCTTCCCCTCCATCTACACAGTCCTTCTTTCCTCCATTCCTGCCCCCTCCCTAAACCCAAATCCGACCCCAACACTAACCCTTCCCACCCCCCATTATGTGTCATCATCTACTTATTAGCGATATCATTCTTCCTTTGGTTTTTTGAGATTGGCTTATCTCACTTAGCATGATATTTTCCAGTTTCATCCATTTGCCTGCAAATGCCATAATTTTATCATTCTTTATGGCTGAGTAATATTCCATTGTATATATATATATATATATACCACATTTTGTTTATCCATTCATCAATTGAAGGACATCTAAGTTGGTTCCACAATCTGGCTATTGTGAACTGAGCAGCTATGAACATTGATGTGGCTGTATCTCTCTAATATGTTGATTTTAAGTACTTTGGGTATAGGCCAAGGAGTGGGATAGCTAGGTCAAATGGTGGTTCCATTCCAAGTTTTCTAAGGAATCTCCATACTGCTTTCCAGAGTGGCTGCACTAATTTGCAGACCCACCAGCAATGTAAGAGTGTACCTTTCTCCCCACATCCTCGCCAACACCTGTTGTTGCTTGTATTCTTGATAATTGCCATTCTAATTGGGGTGAGATGGAATCTTAGGGTGGTTTTGATTTGCATTTCTCTTATTACTAGAGATGTTGAACATTTTTCCATATGTTTGTTGATTGCTTGCATATCTTCTTCTGTGAAGTGTCTATTCATTTCCTTAGCCCATTTGTCAGTTGGATTATTTACATTCTTGGTGTAGAATTTTTTGAGTTCTTTATAGATTCTGGAGATTAGCGCTCTATCTGAAGTATGATTGGCAAAGATTTTCTCCCACTCTGTAGGCTCTTTCTTTGCATTGCTGATAGTTTCCTTTGCTCAGAGAAAGCTTTTTAGTTTGAATCTATCCCAGTTATTAATTCTTGCTTTTATTTCTTGTGCTATGGGAGTCCTGTTGAGGAAGTCTGGTCCTAAGCCGACATGTTGAAGCTCTGGACCTACTTTTTCTTCTATAAGATGCAAGGTGTCTGGTCTGATTCCGAGATCCTTAATCCATTTTGAGTTTAGTTTCGTGCATGGTGAGAGATATGGGTTTAGTTTCATTCTGTTGCATATGGATTTCCAATTCTCCCAGCACCATTTGTTGAAGAGGCTATCTTTTCTCCATTGCATATTTTTGGCCCCTTTGTCTAGTATGAGAAAATTGTATTTATTTGGGTTTGTGTCCTTGTCCTCTATTCTGTACCATTGATCCACCTTTCTATTTTGGTACCAATACCATGCCGTTTTTGTTACTATTGCTTTGTAGTAGAGTTGAAGATCTGGTATTGCGATACCCCCTGCTTCACTCTTTCTGCCAAGGATTGCTTTAGCTATTCTGGGTTTTTTATTCTTCCAGATGAATTTCATAATTGCTTGCACTATTTCTGTAAGGTACATCATTGGGATTTTAATTGGAAATGCATTGAATCTGTATAGCACTTTTGGTAGTATGGCCATTTTGACAATATTAATTCTTCCTATCCAAGAACATGGGAGATCTTTCCATCTTCTAAGGTTTTCTTGAATTTCTTCCTTTAGTGTTCTGTAGTTCTCATTGTAGAGGTCTTCCACCTCTTTTGTGAGATTGATTCCCAAATACTTTATTTTTTTCGAAGCTATTGTGAATGGGGTAGTTTTCCTAATTTCTCTTTCTGAAGATTCATCGCTTATGTATAAAAATGCCTTCGATTTATGTGCATTGATCTTATATCCCGCTACTTTACTGAATTCACTTATGAGATCTAAAAGTTTTCTGGTGGAATTTCCTGGTTCCTCTAAGTATACCATCATATCATCAGCAAATAGGGATAGTTTGAGTTCTTCTTTTCCTATTCGTATCCCTTTAATTTCTTTGGTCTGTCTAATTGCTCTGGCTAGAGTTTCAAGGACGATATTGAATAGAAATGGTGAAAGAGGGCATCCCTGCCTTGTTCCAGTTTTTAGAGGGAATACTTTCAGTTTTTCACCATTTAGAATGATATTAGCCATGGGTTTAGTGTAGATGGCCTTTACAATGTTAAGGAATGTTCCCACTATCCCTATTTTTTCTAGTGTTTTGAGCATGAAGGGGTGCTGTATTTTATCAAATGCTTTTTCTGCATCTATCGAAATAATCATGTGATTCTTGACTTTAAGTCTATTGATATGGTGAATTACATTTATTGATTTCCTGATGTTGAACCAACCTTGCATCCCTGGGATGAAACCCACTTGATCATGGTGCACTATCTTTTTAATATGTTTTTGTATGCGATTTGCTAAAATTTTGTTTAGAATTTTTGCGTCGATGTTCATTAAGGATATTGGTCTGAAATTTTCTTTCCTCGATGAGTCTCTGTCTGGTTTAGGAATCAGGGTAATATTGTCTTCATAGAATGAGTTTGGGAGAGTTCCCTCCTCTTCTATTTTCTGGAATACTTTGAGAAGTATTGGAATGAGTTCTTCTTTAAAAGTTTTGTAGAACTCGGCTGAGAACCCATCTGGTCCTGGACTTTTCTTTGTTGGAAGGCTTTTGATGACTTCTTCTATTTCATTACTTGAAATTGGTCTATTTAAATTGTGTATGTCCTCCTCGTTCAGTTTAGGCAATTCATATGTCTCTAGAAACCTGTTGATGTCTTTGAAATTTTCTATTTTGTTGGAGTATAGATTTTCAAAATAGCTTTTAATTATGTTTTGTATTTCAGTCGTGTCTGTTGTGATATTTCCTTGTTCATTCCGAATTTTAGTGATTTGGATTTTCTCTCGTCTTCTCTTTGTTAGTGTGGCTAAAGGTTTATCAATTTTGTTTATTTTTTTGAAGAACCAACTATTTATTCTGTCAATTTTTTGTATTTTTCTTTCGTTTCAATTTCGTTGATTTCAACTCTCAGTTTAACTATTTTCTGTCTTCTACTACTTTTGGTGTTGATCTGTTCTTCTTTTTCTAGGGCTTTGAGCTGTAGTGTTAGGTCATTTATTTTTTGAGTTTTACTTCTTTTATTAAATGCGCTCCATGAAATAAATCTTCCTCTAAATACTGCTTTCATAGTGTCCCAGAGACTTTGATATGATGTTTCTTTGTTCTCGTTTACCTCTAAGAATTTTTTAATTTCCTTCCTAATATCTTCTGTTATCCATTCATCATATAGTAGCATATTGTTTAATCTCCAGTTGTTGAAGTAGTTTGTTTTTTACTCTTTCATTAATTTGTAACTTCAATCCATTATGATCTGATAGAATACAAGGTAGTGTCTCTATCTTCTTGTATTTGCTGACATTAGCTTTGTGGCATAATATATGGTCTATTTTAGAGAAGGATCCATGTGCTGCTGAGAAGAAAGTGTGTTCGCTCTTGGTTGGATGGTATATTCTATAAATGTCTGTTAAGTCTAAATTATTGATTGTGTTATTGAGATCTATGGTTTCTTTGTTCAATTTTTGTTTGGAAGATCTGTCCAGTGGTGAAAGAGGCGTGTTAAAATCACCTAGTATTATTGTGTTATGGTCTATTTGGTTTCTAAAATTGAGAAGGATTTGTTTCACATACATGGATGAGCCACTGTTTGGGGCATAGATGTTTATGATTGTTATCTCTTGCTGATTTATGCTTCCCTTAAGCAGTATGAAATGTCCTTCTTTATCCCTTCTAACTAACATTGGCTTGAAGTCCACATTATCTGAAATGAGGATGGATACTCCAGCTTTTTTGCTGAGTCCATGTGCATGGTATGTTTTTCCCCATCTTTCACCTTTAGTCTATGGGTATCTCTTTCTATGAGGTGAGTCTCTTGCAGACAACATATTGTTGGATCTTTCTTTTTAATCCAATCTGCCAGTCTATGTCTTTTGATTGATGAATTCAGGTCATTAACATTCAGGGTTATTATTGAGATATGATTTGTATTCCCAGTCATTTGGTTCATATTTAAAATTTTTGACACATCTTGGTTCCTCCTTTATTTGACAGTTCCTTTAGGATAATTGCTCCCTTTGCTGATTTGCTTCTTTGTTTTTTATCTCTTCCTCATGAAATATTTTGCTGAGAATGTTCTGTAATGCTGACTTTCTTTTTGTAAATTCTTTTATCTTTTATTTATCATGGAATGATCTTATTTCATCGTCAAATTTGAAGGTAAGTTTTGCTGGGTATAAGATTCTTGGTTGGCATCCATTTTCTTTCAGAGCTTGAAAAATGTTTTTCCAGGCCCTTCTAGCTTTTAGGGTCTGGATTGAAAATCTGCTGATATCCGTACTGGCTTCCCCCTGAATGTAATTTGGTTCTTTTCTCTCACAGCCTTTAAAATTCTGTCTTTATTTTGTATGTTAGGTATTTTCATTATAATGTGCCTTGGTGTGGGTCTGTTGTAATTTTGTGTATTTGGAGTCCTATAAGCCTCTTGGACTTGATTTTCCATGTCATTCTTCAGATTTGGGAAATTTTCTGATATTATTTCTTCAAATAGATTGTTCATTCCTTTGGTTTGTTTCTCTAAGCCTTCCTCAATCCCAATAATTCTCAAATTTGGCCTTTTCATGATATCCCATAGTTCTTGGAGATTCTGTTCATGATTTCTCACCATCTTCTCTGTTTGTTCAACTTTGTTTTCGAGGTTAAATATTTTGTCTTCAATATCTGAAGTTCTGTCTTCCAGCTGTTTTATCCTATTGGTTATGCTTTCTATGGAGTTCTTAATTTGGTTTATTGTTTCCTTCATTTCAAGGATTTCTGTTTGGTTTTTTTTTCAATATCTCTAACTCTTTATTGAAATGATCTTTTGCTTCCTGAATTTGCTCTGTTAACTGTCGATTGGTGCGATCGTTCAATGCCTGCCTTTGCTCTTTCATCTCATCGTTTGCTTCCCTAATCATTTTAATTATGTACATTCTGAACTCCATTTCTGTCATTTCTTCCTCCATGCTGTCGTTGGATTTTATTGATGTAACATCTAGATTTGTTCGGGGCATTTTCTTCCCTTGTTTTCTCATATTGTTCAGGGATCAGTGGGTCATTAAGATATTGCAGATTTCCTCTATCAACTTATAATGTCCCTGAAGATTGCTAGTATATCCCCTTTTTTCCTTCTGTAGCCTGAAGTCTTGGAGGAGATTGATAATGCAGAGCTCCATGAAGAAGCTGCCTCTCTACGGGTGGTAACCCTCAGGTGGCATATATTCCCTGCTAGTGGGCAGAGGTGCCTCCACTTGTTGACCAATGGTCATCCAATGGGGAAGTAGACTGCGGGCTGAGGCAAGGCCTGTTTGTGCCTGTGTCTCTGGTTTTACCGTCCCTGTGGGAAAACCTCCCCCACCCGGGAAGAGTCACTCGGTGGGGACATCTCGCTGGTCAGTTGCCCTCCTAGAGGTTCCCCTCAATCTACAACTACCACCTGGGCTGGGCTGTCTTCCTCTGCAACGATCCCAGGGGCCCGGACCTACATCCTGGGCCTGGGAACCTCACCCTTCGCAGGCGAGTCTCCTTAGGCTGCCTCTCCCAGAGAATCTGCCCGCCGCCCTGGAAACTTCACTCTGCCCCTAGGCGTGTCTCTGTGCGGCTCTTCCAGCAAGAAGCCACCTAGCTCCTGGGACCCTGCTCTGCACCAATCGCCTGGCTATGCAGCCCCTCCCCTGAGCCACCACCTGGAGCCCCGTACAATAGCTCCGAGACACAGAGACCCGCCACACACCTCCTCCTCCGGACACCTGCCCAGTTTCCGACGCAGTCACTAGGAATCCAAACAACTCACTTCGGGTCTCCTCCTCCCACCAACCACCCGTAGCCCTAGGCAGTCACTCCAAGTCCAAGTGACCCACCCTGTTCCTCCTCCTCCTCCTTGTGGTAGCCCCCCAGGTGTTCAGGAGTGGTGGCTCTGAGACCAAGTGACTCACCACGCTCCTCCTCCAGGCAGGCCACCGGTGTTCAGGAGCGGTCGCTTTTAGTCCAATCAACTCACCACTCGCCTCCTCCTCTGGCAACCGCCTATGGTTCTGATGCAGTCACTCCCAGACCAAGCATCCCACCGCTCTCCTCCTCCAGGCAGGCCACCAGTGTTCTGGAGCAGCTGCTCCGAGTTCAAACAGCTCGTCACGCAGCTCCTCCTCCGGCAACCGCCCGCGGCTCTGATGCAGCCACTCCCAGGTCAAGCAACATGCCGCGCTCCTCCTCTTCCTCCGGGCAACCTCCGGGCGCTCGGGAGTGCTTGCTCTGAGTTCAAACAGTTCACCATGCAGCTCCTCCTCTGGCAACCGCCTGTGGCTCCGATGCAGTCACTCCCAGACCAAGCATCCCGCTGGGCCTCTCCTCCTCCTCTGGGCAACCCCCCAGTGTTCAGAAGCGGTCGTTCTGGGTCCAAACAGCTCACCACGCAGCTCCTCCCCAGGCAGCCGCCTGGAGCCCCAGCGGCTGCTCGAGTCCAAGCCCTGTGCTGAGCCGCCTCCTCTATGGTGATCCCAGTTGTCCGTGTTTACCGCTCCAGCAGGGGGAGGGGCGTCTCACCGAGCAACTCCACTTCACAAATTTCCTGCATTCCGGGGCTACCAACCCATCCAGGACGCCTCCCCATCAGGAGAGACTCACCCGGCAGCTTTGAGTTAGTCCCAAGTCTCTCACTATCTCCTCTTTTGAATCTTGCATCCTGGAGCAACGTGAAATGCAGCCGCCCTCTAGTCCACCATCTTGGCCCTCCTCCAAAAGTTAGACTTTTAAACAGTCCCAGGGCCATTGTTTTTTACTTACTCATATTTAAATAGATTAGGTGGTGCATTCTGTATCTTCTCCTGAAAAACACTTTCCTTTAAAAAAATTACTATTTAGTTAATCAACCATGGAGTTTGAAAACTGTGTTATCATGTAGGAAAATGCTGTGCTTTTTCAGTGTAAAAACCTAAAACAGTATGTGGATGACTGGGGGAACATGATGAATATACAAAATGTAAAGTTTTGTTTATTGTATAATTTTAAAGTGTAAAGAAAATGAGCTAGATTGCACAGTAAAATATACCAACCTCATAATGAGACTTTGAAATTTTCTGTGTTGGCTTATTTACTCAACCTCTGTTTGCTATACTACAGCCTTCCTGGGATGATAACTTTTTATAAATTGCTTCATTTTAAAAGTCTACTAAAATATTTTTGATATTTTATTTCACATTATAACTGATTATCCTACATGTGTAGAATAAATCTGCAGGTATATTTAACTTTCTGAAAAAAATTCAAATGATGGGTACATTTTTCAAAAGGACACCTTTAAAAATAAACTTTCCTAATATGTTTAAAATGATATTAAATTATATAATAACAGTGAGTATTCAAGGTTATGCATTATGAATAAGGGTTATAAGGCCAGAAACATGTAGGTATTGTGATTGCTTTGCTTGAAGAAACTATCCGTATTGTCAGAAGGAATAGTAAGATAATTCTGTTTTTGTAGTACATCTAAGAATTCAAATAAGGCTAAAGAAGTTTGCTATAACAATCAGATCCAGAGGAAACCCAGAAGTTATTACATAAATAAAAGCACTTGACAAACTTGTGTTCTTATAGACTTCTTTGTTCTGAGTGGTATATTTTACATTTTTGAAGATTTTATTTGTCCAGAGTTCAACAGTTTATAGAAACCTATTTTGAAAATAGACTGTCCAAACTTGTGTGTTTGAGATCTTTATAATTCTGTAGATAGTAAATTACTAACTTCAAACTTACATTTTTTATTAGTGAATTTGGTAGATATAAAGGAAAGCCATTTTCTTTTATCAACAGAGAAGTCTGCTCATATGGATAGCACATTGTTAAGAATTTTAGAAAAAGGTTTTAAAATTATTTTCATATATTCATGAGGATTGTTTTCATCATAGTTTATATTTTCCTCTGAAAAGTGTTGTGAAGGCTATTTGTAGATCTCAGTTTTTAATATTCTGTTTTTTCTACCTTTATATTAGCACTAATTTGGAAAGAAAATTGTCTTTAATATTCATAATTTGACAGAGAAGTCTTTTAAGTCAGGTCTAAATAGATGGAAAATATTTTATTGTTTTTAAAAGTGCATTTAATGATTTCCAAATATAAAATTTAACAGGAATATATTGAAAGGTAGCTGTGCTCACCACTGAAACCCCAATGAAACCCAACAGCAGTACATTAAGGTAGTAACTTTAGAGTTTTCAAAACACACAAATAAATATGTGGAGTCTGGAGATTTCACAGCTTATAATTTATTCAGACCAGGCATGGTGGTGCATGTCCACAACCCAGCTACTTGGGAAACTGAGGTAGGAGGATTACAAATTTGAGACCAGCCTGAGCAATTTAATGAGACCCTGTGTCAGAATTAAAATGCAAAAGAGTTGGAGGCATAGCTCTGATGTAGAGTGCTCTTGAGTTCAATCCCTACTACACCCCTCCTAAAAGCCACCATAGGCATTCCTACCATTAATCACCTGCTGCCTTGGCTTATTCTTGGTATTCAGATATCATTTTTCATCTACAAGTTAACCGAAGTTACCTCCTCAGTCTTCAGTACTTAAAGTTCTTTTTGTTAACCCCAGAAAATCAAGATGTGTTCCACATCTCTCTTTTCACCACAATACACAATAAAACCTCTACCATTTGCCTTATAGGAATTGCTTTTTTCAGAACACTAGAGTGAATTACCCCTTTTTGAATCATAGCTGATTTTGAAACTGAGTAGGAATTGCTAAAAGCAAAGAATCCAGCATGTAGATGTTAAAAGCTGATAGAGTTATTTTTATTACTGGTAATTTGCCAGGGTATGCAGGCCCATTCCCTCTGATATCTGAGAATTTACATAAAGCTACCAAGTTCAATGACATATGTAAAGGTATTGACCCAGATCAGATTGTTTTTTAAGGGAGTAAGTGCCTGTGTTTGATTTACATGCTATAATTTTATAATCTAATTATAAACTTTAGTATTATAGAGGACACATCTGTTTAGGTTGCTTTTTCTAATAAATGAACTGTTACTATGAAAACAAAACTTTGTTATATTTATTTTCATAGACACTGTTGACAAAAATAATAGATGCTTCAAATTGAGCAATGAAATAAAATTGAGAAAACAACTCAAAATGGAAAAGGCATTGTCCTTAAAATGATATAATTTCTTTTGTTTTTTTCTTTTACTATTCTAGACCAGTTGCTTTTCTACTTACCATAGCTTATGCTAATACCAAATATATCTTGATATCTGTAAGACTAATTTTTACTTATTTGCTTTTGTAGCTGTTTCTATACTAAATTCTGCATGGGTTAATTTATTCCACAGAAGAATGCTGTTACATCGAGACTTGAAACCACAGAACCTTCTCATTAATGAAAAAGGGGAATTAAAGCTAGTGGATTTGGGTATGGAATGATTAAATATTTATTAATTCCTCCAGGTGGTTAGGTGTAAAAGAACAACCATTTTCAAAATGTGTTATCACTTCTACGTGAGTTTGGAAATTTTCTCTGAGCCCACTTAACAATATTTGACAGAATTTTGTGGGTGGTTTATGTTGGTTGTAAGCAACAAGTACTAAAAGGTGTGGGTTCCCAGGTGTGGCCCATGGACCCCAGATTTCTGATACCCTTTCAGGGAGTATCCAGAGGTAAAAATATATTTTCAGAGGTGCACTAAATGTTATTTGATTTTTTCCCTGAGTTATTATTTGCACTGTTGATTCAGAAGCAATAAGGATAAAACTGCTGTTTCCTGGTATTTGTTCAGGCAGGGCCACCAAAGTATATCTTGGTATTCTTTACCACTACACATTCTTAGAGAAAAAGTATCAGTTACACTTATAATATTTTGCCAAGCAGTAAAATGCATTAATTTTATTAAATTTACATCCTTGAGTAAATTATTAGTGTTTTTGTGTTGTATATGTCTGATGAAATGGGAATTATATAAAAACACATGGACTGCAAACAGAAATACTGTAGTTATCTCAAGAAAAACTTTGTGGGTGATTATTTTGCTACAAACTGAACTAGCCTTTTTTTTTTCAAGGAACATCATTTTTTCTAGAAAAAATGACCAACAGACAAACTGATTATTCAGACTTAGATATTTGACAGATTTTTCTTGAAAATTAATGCAGTAAGCTTGACATTTCAAGGAAATCAACTGCTAGTATTTCTTGCCAATACTAAAATTCAGGTTTACAAATACAATTAAATTTTGAATTTTTGAATTTGCTACTTTATTTTCTTCCCAGTACTTAGAAACTTTTCTGATGAAGTCAGTTGTAATATTTAACAAATAGAGGGTTTTTGAAAATTTTGAATGAATATATAAAAATTTCAATCTATAACTCAGGAATAAATATTTTCCAAGTTATCAGCACCTCATACTATAGAATCATGCATGGTAAAAGATTCATTTAAAGTGCAAAGTAGACTCTGAATTTTAACAAAAGTATGAATCGCTTATGGATATAATTTAAGTTACCATATAACCTTGAAGAAAGAACTTAATCAAATACTGATATATCAAAGAATGCTATCTACAATAATTAGAAAATACTATTACAATGTTTCTCCTCTTTTTCCACTTCATATTTGTGAGATTTGATTTTCTTCTTTTAGCTATATATATTGATATATTGTGATGTGGAGTAAAGCAACATATCACAACAGATGAAAAGCAAAAGCAAATACAGAATACAGCTGTCTTTTATCAAAATACTCTAAAAATTTTATTGAAATGTTAAAAAAGACCTTTCTTAACTAATTTTTTTGGAAAAAAGTTTTTAATAAAATGTTATTCAGGCTGGGGAGATAGCTCAGTTGGAAGAGTGCTCGCCTCACAAGCACAGAACCCTGGGTTCAATTCCCAGCACCGCAAAAAAAAAAATGTTATTCATGCTAACCTGAGAGGTGTTTTTAATGTATAACTAAATGTTTTAATTTTTCTCATATTTTATGGCAAACATCAGCAGTAATCTATATAAGTAAAAATACTTGGGGTCCTTAGTAATTTTTAAGAACATAAAATGAGTTCCAAGACCCAAGAATTTAAAATCCACCTCTGAAAGGGAATCCCTTTATATACTTGCCACCATGACTATATTTATTTTGTGCTTAGTAATTTGATTGGTATTTATTTACTTATATCATTTTAGGTAATCTGATTTTAAGGGACTTGAAATTAAAACAAAATTAGATGTTCTTTTATTAAATTTACTTTTATTGTACACAAATGGGATACATACTGTTTCTCTGTTTGTATATGAAGTAAAAGCATACCATTTGTGTAGTCATACATTACATAGGGTAATTGTGTTTGATTCATTCTGTTATTTTTCCTTCCCCCCACCCCTCCCACCCCTCTTTTCCCTCTATACAGTTTCTCCCTCCTCCATTCTTGCCTTTCTCCCACCTCCAACTATGTGTCATTCACTTATCAGGCTAGGTGCCTTTCCATTGATGAATGGATAGATGTTCTTTTTGTTTTGAGTAAATTGTTTCTACTAGAAAAAGAAAGAAGTTTGTAGTTTAGCTTTGAAATTTTTTTATTCTCAGAATACTTTGATAGAACTTAGTTTTTAAAAACCCTTGCAGTTTTCCAAAATTGCATTTTTACTTTTTCACAAACTATTACAATAGTTCCACTTTTGGAAAATTTCACTAAATTTTATAAGTATGAGTTTTTCAGGTTATTATTCAGTAATGGATTAAAAGATTACTTTTTAAATGGTGAATTTGTCTTTGGCAATTCATATACTTCTACTCACTTAGTATTTTGCTATTTGTTTGAAGCATGAATTCCTATTTGTATTTCCTACCTTAAAAAGTGTGGCAGGCAAGACCCGGGTCCCAGGGTTACACCAAATACATCCAAGATGGCAACTGGCAGAGAGCCAAAGGGCATGCTGAAGGTGCCTTGAGAAAAACAGGAAGCATTTACCATTGGCTGTATGATAATTAGTTCAGTTGCTTAGCGTGTGGACAGATATATCTTACATGTATGCTCGAGCTCGTGATTGTTTGACCTTTAATAGGATTGGATGGACATATCTGATTACAATTGCTTATGCATAATTGTTATTGGTGTTATCCAAATAAAGGGGAAGCTGCTTCATGAACTTCCGAAGTGTACATGTCGTTTGTCCTGCTGGTCGGCGGCAAGTGGCAAAAAAGGAAATGAGTGGGCCACCTAGGTTTAATCAAAAATTACAAGTTATTTACATATGTTTGCATAGATTATACAGTCTTTTAAAAATAGTTTATGTTGTTATTTTCCTTTTATTTGTCCCCACCCCTCCTTCTCTCTTCTTCAAACTGCATTTACTGCTCTTTTACATAATCATAAAATGAAAGGCTGTGACAGAGAAACATTTATGAGTATTTGAAATGCAAAAGGAATGTCATCAAAAATCTGCTTTTCTCTGGGAATATTCTGAGTGCTTCAAGTTTTGCCTCTAATTTCTTTAAAGGAAACAAAGAAAATTTTATCTTCCCACAGACCAGTAAGAAATTCTGATTACTTTCAGGTGCTTTGATGCATGCCTGCAATTGCAGTGGTTTGGGAGACAGAGACTTTCAAGAATAGTCTTAGCAGGTTAGAGAAGACATTAAACAATTTAGCAAGACCCTGACTCAAAATAATAGCTCAGTTGTAAAGTAACCCTGGGTTAAATCTCCAGTACCAACAAAAGAAGAAGAAAAGAAAGAAACAGAAATGAGAAAAAAGAAATTCTGTTTTTTCCATGAGATAATACAATCAACTTTGTTGTTTTTGTTTTTTATTTATTTTCTTGCATAGTAAATACACTGGGGGTTTCAAGTAAGTGAGAGTCAATTCAGTTTGAGTCTTTATACTGTAAGTTTTTCTTAATCCTTCTGAAAATCTTACCCTTTTTACATGACCAATGAAAATCAGAGGTCTAGGAATAACAATATAGTCATTTTTATTAATGATAAAATTGGTTTGTCTAGAATCATGTGACATTTAGTTAGTTGAGTTTGAGAGATTGTTTATTGCATTTCATACTAATACCAAAATTCTGATTGTAGACCAGGAACCTATTTGGACAATCATGCTAGTTCATGATCTTCTCAGGAGCAGGGGAGTAAAGTATTGGGGGAACTACAACTGGCAACTAGCAAAGCTATCAGATAAGCAAATTTATGGCTCTGTCCTTTACCTCCTTATAACTCAGTCTTAGCATCTGAAAGATAAATCAGAAAGCTACCATCAATCCTATTAATTACCCCAAATTATAGAAAATAATTTGTTGAACTTATTTCTCAAAGTTGGGAGACTAATAGTAAAATTTATAATAAATAAAATGGTGACAGCATTGTTCCAGTTACCATTAGCCATGATTTAACTTTCTGGTTTTGCTTGTGCAATTTTTATCCAATGTAATAAAGTATTGATTTAAATTTTTGGATATTTTAAATAGTTTAATCAGATATAAAATTATGTGTCATATAAATTTATATGTAATATTAAACTCAACCTAATAAAATTATCTTATTTGAAATAAAATATATGATAAAAATAAATTTATTTTCTTAATCTACCTTTCAAAATTGCTTCTTCTTCAAGTGATAAGGTTTTAGAGGCTTAGAGGTGATAATAACTCTAGTGCAAATGACAGATAAAATTCAGAACTCTAGCCTTCAATTCTGGATAATTTGTTTATTCCACATTAAATTGACAAAGGAATGGTAAATGTTTTACATCATTTATAGCAATTAGTGATACTCAAAAGCAATGATGTCTCTCTTAGTCTAAACTTATCCATTTAAGAAGAAGAGCACAGAATACATTGTAATTTTTATTCCATGAAGACCTTTTCTGAAAAGATATCTTTAAGGAAATTGTCAGTAAAACTCAACTGGATTGTAGACTCATGACTTCAGAATTTTTAATAAAAAAAAATGGTATAGCAAGTGAATGTTAGAATTAGTTTAAAGGTGATAAAAGTTTATAACTGTGGCAAGAAAAAATGTGTATTTCAGTGTCACTGATCTATTTTGGATTAATTTGATTTCAGCTAGAAAATAATTTTGGCACTATGACTTCTGGAAGAAAGAAAAACATCTTTAGCTTAGATTAAGATAAACTAAACATCTACACCTTATACCAGGTACAATCAGTGAATAAAAGTAAAAATTTGTGGTCTCAGTATTATTGTATTTGATTTAATTATATAATGATATACTGGCACAAGACCATATGTACTGAGCAGAACTCATAAAACCAATTTTGTTGAAGCTTCAAGAAACTATGGAGTCATCATCTCAGTATCCCTGAGAATGAAGTCATCATGAAGATAGGGACTAAAAAATCTTCTGTATTCTGAATGGATTTCAGTGTATTTAATTCTTTGTTTTCTTTTCCCTAGTAAGGACTAGCAGATCCATGTCAGTTCCCACAGGACCTACTCAAGAGATGGTATTAGTCACCTAATGTACTACTTGGTTCTTCAGAGTACTTAACACAGATTGACAAGTTGTAAATATATACAGATACAAAATTACAACATTTATAATTTTGAAATTATGTAGCTGATAACACAGGGAATACTAATAGTGATCTTAAAAGAGTTGTTATTTTGAAGAGCCACAGCATAAGCAGTAAATAAGAGTCCTGGCATGGTATCAAGAATATCTATGTTTAAATATCAATTTCATTTTCCAAATCACTGGCCTGTGCCTTAGATTCCACATTTGAATAAATGGGAATAACTATGCAATTAACTATGCTAATGTTCTGTACATAATGTTAAGGCCAAATTAATTAACACATAAAAAATTCAGAAAAGTATTGACCAACACAGTAATTGACAGCAAAATTATTTTATAATTATTTAATAGTTATCAAAATCTACCAGTTTTAAGTTGTTCTAAAAATATAATCAAAATACTGTAGCCATCTTTCTCATGCATTGTCTTGATCTTGATATTCCCCTATATAAATACCTTTGTGTCCAGTGCACTCCTGAAGCTATAGAGTGCATTTCTTAATCCAGTACTTAATATTTCCATAAAATGCCTGTAAACTATGTTTTCCAACAAGTTCAAACTATTTTTCAATGCAAATATCCCCTTTTAGCTTAATGTACTTCAGAAAAACCTGGGTTTTCCCATCTTTGCTTTTTGTGTTCCTAACAATTCACCCATCCCGATTGTCTGCTCTCTTGCTCTAACTGGGGTCTGTGCCTCATAACCTTCAAAACACAGCTTTTCAAAAATCCCCTCCTGAATACAACCTAGACTCTGGGTGCAATATTTTCCTCTGACGTGATTTATTTTCTGAATTTATGTACTAAGTCATTACTTCTGTTGTTGTCTTGAGCAATTTTATAAAATCTTGTTTTGTGTAACGTATTTTTCTCTTTATAAAATTCCAGTAATATGTGCATAACATGAAATTTTCCATTTTAATGAATTTCAAGTGTAGTTTTCAGACTTTAAATAAGTTCACATCATTGTCCAACTATCTCTGTCTTCAGAACTTTTATCTTTCTGGCAAAACTGAAACACTGGCTATTTAAGAATGGAGGAAGGAGGAACTTTATAGAGGGAAAAGAGGGGTGGGATGGGTGGGAAAAGGGAAAATATAATGGAATAAATCAAACACTATTATCCTATGTAAAAGTATTACTACACAAATGGTATGTCTTTGCTTCATGTACAGAGAAACAGTATGTATCCCATTTGTGTACAATAAAAATAAATTTTAAAAAATGGGGGAAAAAAACTGAAACTCTGTACCCATTAGACAACTTCCTATTCCATCCCTTTCTGCAGTCCTGGAAAATTACAATTTTTTTTCTCCAAAATTTACTGTGCACCCCACAGGAAAGGAACTACACAGTATTTTTTGTAACTGACTTATTTCAATTATTTTCCTTAGTATATTGTCTTCAGGGTTCATCCATGTTGCAGATTGTGTCATGAGGACTTTCAGACATTTACATATGTGCCACAGTATGTTTATCAAATCATCTATCAAAAGGCATTGGAGTTGCTTCTGTATTTTAACTTCTGTAAACAATGCTATGAATGTGAACTTACACATATCTGTTTGAGATTGTGCTTTCACTACTTCGGGGTCTAGATCTGGGAGTGGAATTGCTGGATCACATAGTAATTCTGTTTTTAACTTTTTGAGAAACCACTGTACAGTTTTCCATTTCAATCATATCATTTTAGTTCATTTATAATTTTTTATATTTAAAATTAGATTTACATAATTTTTTATATTTGCTACATTGTGAGATTTTAATGGAAGTACTGTGTCTTAAACTCCTGTGTGTTCACCCAACTCCTAGATGATAGTGTCTCTACATTGAGTCTCCCTATTTTTCTTCTGTTACAAACACACACACAAAATACCCTGCATCTGCATATTGTCTCTTCTTCCTGAATTAGAAAGTGTTGAATTATTTGTTTTCCTTTATCCCTGTTACCATATGCCTGAGGTCATGCCACTATCATCTCCCAAATTACCACAACAATCTTCTTATATGTTGGTCCTCCTTCCTGTCTTGCCCCTTTCAGCACATAAGTATTTATAATTTCCATCATTTTAATTTCAGTTAAAATAAAATATCTAATAAATGTAAAATGTTCTTTAAGGCACTTTCTTAGTAATGTTTATATATATGTGCATAAGGATAATTTACTTGAACATGTATAAATTTCTGTGCATACTTATTTTTTATAATTCAGGAACTCCATCTCAGGAAACTTGGCCAGGTGTTTCTTCAAATGATAAATTCAAGAACTACAATTTTCAAAAATATAAACCACAGCCTCTAATTAGTCATGCACCCAGGTATTATTTTAAATGAAAAGGGGAGAAATTATATGATCCTTTTTAGTTTCTTCAAGTATTTGTCACAATAAAAATTCCATACAAATAATAATGCAAACAATTCTTAAATATTTTGGTACCTAATGTAATTAAATTCCTCCCTTCCTTTGTCATATTTATTTTATAATTCAGTAAGAAAAAATTAATAAAGTATGAAGTAGAATTGAACTGTAAATAAAGTGAGTGTAGAACTTATTATTAAAATTTTAGAGTTTATCTAGGAAGCTCCTCTTCCCAGAAAGAAAGTATTGATTAATGCCTTATTTGGTACCATAAAGATCATGGTACATTTTGTTTTATTTCCACAAAAATATTCTCTATTTACTCACAAAACACCTAAATGTTATAAGTAAAATTTTGACTCTGATGCTTACATCAGATGACCCATATGTATTTTGTTCAGTGTTACTGACATAATTTGTACTTGAAGAATATAAAATGTGACTCCACAGAAAAATGTAATGTCCTGAATTTCAGAAGTTCAGTTGAAGTTTCTTCTCACAGCTACATCCAGATCAGTCCAAAACTCTCAGTCAGATTTGTCTGAATATTTTGACTTGTGGAATGCATTATATTTGCAGTAATATAGAATAACCTCTTGACTTTATTTTCCATTGAAATCTTTAAGTAGTCAAAATATCAAATTAAAGACATTGTCTATTTTAATTAAAAACTTTACATTGCTTATAACATAAAACGCTTCTTGTTCTTCCAATTCTTCTCAAACTAGGGAAGTAATAGCAGCACATTTCTGATACCAGAAATATTTTTAAGTATTTGCATGTACTGATATTCTTATTGTTTGTATAAAACCTTATATTCTCTGCTAGACATTCTTAGGAAGAATAGCCAAGTATGCTGACCTTTTTTGGTCTCTCCAAAGTAGTATAATTCATATTTTTATATATGATGTATATATACATATATATATATATATATATATACACCATTGCCTATGGTAATGTTCAGTGTAGAAGGCTAAAATCCTGTGAAGCAGATTATCCATGAACTTAGCTCCAAGTTTGTCAGTTCCTAGGATCCTCTGGATATGTACCAGAATGGCAAAGCGCTCAAGACTGGAAGAGTCTGGAGAATATCTAGGTTTTCAGGATCCCCTGGACCCACTTAGAACACTCAGGGGAGAATATTTCTCTACTTGTAATGGTACTTTTGTCAGTGAAAGATAGAACATCTGATTTCTCAACCATAGAAAATCCAATTAAAATAATCCCTACCTCCACTATTCCTTGTTATGTTAATTTTATAACTATGATTAGCATTCTTTATTAACTTTTGGCTTGGTTGTCTTTATTAATGGAGTTGTATAAAGTTATGCACATTTAAATTGAGCTTAGTGTCTTCTAGAACCCATTCCTATAAAAATTTACTGAATGACTTGCCTCTGTTCTTATCTTGAATCACACTGAAATATTTTTGGGTCCCTCTTCAGTGTTTTTACTCATATGATAGGAAAATGATGCTTTTATGCACTTGTCTTTATTTCAATTACTGTGAAAATTGATGTAGTCATTAAGCTCTCCTTATTATAGAGGTTGCTTAATTTTGAGACAGAATGATGACTCAAATTCAACAGCTTTAATATTTTTCTTGAACATTGAAAATTTTAATTGAAGTTATTTATAGTCTCTTCCTAAGGCAATGACAAGATAAGCCTCTTTGGACTAAAATAGTTTTGAGTGTCTTTGAACTCAACAAGAGTATCTGTTTTAGGTCATGAAAATTTAGCAAACAAAAACACTTAGGAAATAGTTTTAGCTGAAAAGTTTCTATCAGCTAAGATGAAAATTGCCGCATTTTTTATTGTTATTTCTAGGTTAGACTGTGAAGGAATTGAGTTATTAGCAAAATTTCTACAGGTAAATCACATCTAACTTTGTAATTCTTAAATGATGTAAATTCTTAAATGATGTTGAGCCTTAGTTTCCTCATATGTAGAATGGTAATGATTATTTATGGTAGTATCCAGAATATTTCAGGAACATGCTCAAGTTAAATATATATATATATATATATATATATATATATATATATATACATATATATATATGTATATATGTAAACATATAATGTACAGTACATAATACAACATGTTATATTTATTACATAGTTTCTCTTAATGTTCTGGATCTCTCATTGTGAACAAGAAGAGCTGTTAGCATTTATCAACTTTTTCAAGGCCATGTTCTCCAAATTTTTGATCTGTTATGTTCTCTTTTTCCTTATAGTTAACTGCCTTTCAGGTTACCGCAGATCCAAATACCACTCACATTTCCTCCAAAGCAGGTGGAAGTGGAAGAAAAAGGGTGGTACCAGCCACATTTATCTTCTTATATTTTGAAAGCAAGGATTTAAGTAGAAACCCCTGAAAGGCTCTTCCCAAGTCTCATTGGCCAGAACATTAATTGTAAGAGAGGCTGGAAATTGGGAGCAGGATTGTGGTAATTAGCCTAAACTTAGAAAGAGTCCTGATTTATGATCCATCTGTCAATTAACAAGGAAAAGGGACAGTGTGTATTGATATGTTACTAAGAACATCTGCCATAAGGACACTGAGTGTATGACCTCCAGTCCTTAGTGATTCATGAAGAAAAGTAAAAGGAAAAATTGAAAATTTTAATTTTTCATCACAGTTTCCTTTGCTGAGAGAAAGCTATTTAATTTGAATCTATCCCAGTTATTGATTCAAATTTTTATTTCTTGTGCTATTGGAGTCCTTTTAAGGAAGTCTGATCCTAAGCCAATGTGTTAAAGAGTTGGACCTACTTTTTCTTCCATAAGATGCAGGGTCTCTAGTCTGATTTCAAGGTCCTTGATCCATTGTGAGTTGATTTTTCTACAGGGTGAGAGATAGGGGTTTAGTTTCATTCTGTTGCATATAGATTTCAAGTTTTCGCACACCATTTGTTGAAGAGGCTATCTTTTCTCCATTTCATATTTTTGGCACCTTTGTGTAGTATGAGAAAATTGTACTTATTTGGATTTGTGTCTGTGTCCTCTGTTCTGTACCATTGATCCACCTGTCTATTTTGGTGGCAATACCATGTCATTTTTGTTACTATTGCTTTGTAGTATATTTGAAGGTCTGGTATTGTGATACCCCCTGCTTCACTCTTCCTGCTAAGGATTGTGTTAGCTATTCTGGGTTTCTTATTCTTCCAGATGAATTCCCTGATTGCTTGCTCTCTTTCTGTAAGGTACATAATTGGGATTTAAATTGGAATTGCATTGAATCTGTATAGAACTTTTGGTAGTATGGACATTTTGAAAATATTAGTTCTGCCTATTCAAGGACATGGGGGATCTTTCCATTTTTAAGGCTTTCTTTAATTTCTTTCTATAGTGTTCTTTTGTTCTCATTGTAGAGGCCTTTCCCCTCTTTTGTGAGATTGATTCCCAAGTATTTTATTTTTTTCAAAGCTACTGTGAATGGGTTAGTTTTCCTAACTTCTCTTTCTGAAGATTCATCACTTATGTATAAAAAAGCATTGGATTTATGAGCATTGATCTTGTAACCTGCTACTTTACTGAATTCAATTTTGAGTTTTGAAAGTTTTCTGGTGGAATTTCCTAGTTCCTCTAAATATATAATCATGTTATCAGCAAATAGGGATAGTTTTAGTTGTTTTTCTATTCTCATCCCTTTAATTTCTTTGGTCTGTCTAATTGCTCTGGCTAGAATTTCAAGGACAATGTTGAATAGAAGTGATGAAAAAGGGCATCCCTGATGTGATACACTTTTTAGGGGGAATGCTTTCAGTTTTTCACCATTTAGAATAATATTGGCCATGGACTTAGCACAGATGGCCTATAAAATGTTAAGAAATGTTCCCATTATCCCTATTTTTTCTAGTGTTTTGAACATGAAGGGATGCTGTATTTTGTCAAATGCTTTTTCTGCATCTATCAAAATAATCATGTGATTTTTGACTTTAAGTCTGTTGATATGGTGAATTATATTTATTGAATTCTGGATGTTGAACCAAACTTGCCACCCTGTGATAAAACACACTTGATCATGGTGCACTATCTATTTAATATATTTTTGTATGCAATTTGCTAAGATTTTGTTGAGAATTTTTGCATCAATATTCATTAGACATATTGGTCTGAAATTTTCTTTCCTCAATGTGTCTCTGGTTTAGGTGTCAGGGTGATATTGGCTTCATAGAATGAGTTTGGGAGGGTTCACTACTCTTCTAGTCCATGAAATACTTTGAGAAGTATTGGAATGAGCTCTTCTTTAAATGTTTTTTAGAACTCCACTGAGAATCCACCTGGTCCCGGACTTTGCTTTGTTGGTAGACTTTTGATGGCTTCTTCTGTTTCATTACTTGAATTTGATCCACTTAAATTGTGTATGTCCTCCTCGTTCAGTTTAGGTAATTCATATGTCTCTAGAAAACTGTTGATGTCTTCAAGATTTTCTATATTTTGGAGTAAAAATTTACAAAATAGCTTCTAATTACATTTTGTATTTCAATCGTGTCTGCTGTGATATTTCCTTGTTTATTCCAAATTTTAGTAATTTGAGTTTTCTATTTCTCTTTGTTAGTTTGGCCAAGGGTTTATTAATTTTGTTTATTTTTTCAAAAAACCAACTATTTATTTTGCCAATTTTTTGATTGTTACTTTTTATTCAATTTCATTGATTTCAGCTCTGATTTTAACTATTTCCTGTCTTCTACTACTTTTGGCTTTGCTATGTTCTTCTTTTTCTAGGGCTTTGAGTTGTAGTGTTAGGTTGTTTATTTGTTGATTTTTTTCTTCTTTTATTGAATGCACTCCATGAAATAAATTTTCCTCTAAGAATTGCTTTCATAGCATCCCAGAGATTTTGATATGATATGTCTTTGTTCTTGTTTACTTCTAAGAATCTTTTTATTTCCCTCCTGATGTCTTCTTCTATTATCTATTCATCATACAATGGCATATTATTTAAGCTCCAGGTGTTGGAGTAGTTTCTATTTTTTACTCTGTCATTTATTTCTAATTTCAATCCATTATGATCTGATAGAATACAGGGTAGTATCTCTATCTTCTTCTACTTGCTAACATTAGCTATGTGGCATAAAATATGGTCTATTTTAGAGAAGGATCCATGTGCTGCTGAGAAGAAAGTGTATTTGCTCTTTTTTGGATGGCGTATTCTATAAATGTCCACTAAGTCTAAATTATTGATTATGTTATTGAGATCTATGGTTTCTTTTTTAGATTTTTGTTTGGAGGATATGTCCACTGGTGAGAGAGTTTTGTGTAAAATCACCTAGTATTATTCTGTTTTGATCTATTTGATTTATGGAATTGAGAATAATTTGTTTGACATATATAGATAATCCAATGTTTGGGGCATAGATATTTATGATTGTTATGTCTTGCTGATTTATGCTTCCCTGAAGCAGTATGAAAATTTCTTCTTTATCCCTACTGACTAACTTTGACTTGAAGTCCACATTATCTGATATGAGGATGGATACTCTGACTTTTTTGCTGAGTCCATGTGCATGTTATGTTTTCTCCATCCTTTCACCTTTAGTCTGTGGGTATCTCTTTCTATAAGATGAGTCTCTTGCAGGCAGCATATTGTTGGATTTTCTTTTTAATCCAATTTGCCAGTCTATGTCTTTTGATTGATGAGTTCAGGCCTTTAGCATTCAGGATTAATATTGAGATATGATTTGTATTTCCAGTCATTTGGCTAATTTTTTTTTTGACATGACTTGGTTTCTCATTTATTTGGCTGTTCCTTTAGGATAGTTCCTCCCTTTGCTGATTTACATTGCTGTTTTTCATCTCTTCCTCATGGAATATTTTGCTGATAATATTCTGTAATGTTGGCTTTCTGTTTGTAATTGCTTTTGGCTTTTGTTTATCATGGAAGGATTTTATTTCATGGTCAAATATGAAGGTAAGTTTTGCTGGGTATAAAATTCTTGGTTTGCATTCGTTTTCTCTCAGGGCTTGGAAAATGTTGTTCCAGGCCCTTCTAGCTTTTAGTGTCTGGATTAAAAAATCTGCTGATATGCATATTGGTTTCCCCTGAATGCAATTTGAGTATTTTCTCTTGCAGCCTTTAAAATTCTTTCTTTATTTGTATTTTAGGTATTTTCATTATAATGTGCCTTTGTGTGGGTCTGTTATAATTTTGTGTAATTTGAAGTCCTATAAGTCTCCTGTACTTGATTTTCCATTTCATTCTTCAGATTTGGAAATTTTCTGATATTATATTATTGAATAGATTATTAATTCATTTGGTTTGTTTCTCTAAGCCTTCCTCAATCCCAATAATTCTTAAATTTGGCCTTTTCATGATATCCTATAATTCTTGTAGATTCTGTTCATGATTTCTTACCATCTTCTCTGTTTGGTCAACTTTGCTTTCAAGATTAAATATTTTGTCTTCATTATCTGAAGTTCTTTCTTCCAAGTGTTCTATCCTATTGGTTATGCTTTCTATGGAGTTCTTAATTTGGTTTATTGTTTCTTTCATTTCAAGGATTTCTGTTTGTTTGTTTTTTTTTCAATATCTCTAACTCTTTTTTGAGATGATCTTTTGCTTCCTGTATTTGCTCTTTTAACTGTCGATTGGTGCAATCATTCATTGCTTGCATTTGCTCCTTCATCTCCTCATTTGCTTCTCTGATCATTTTAATCATTTGCATTCTGAATGCCCTTTCTGACATTTTTTCTGCCATGCTGTCATAGCATTTTATTGCTATACCATCTAAGTGTGTTTGGGACATTTTTTTCCCTTGTTTTCTCATATTGCTCAGGTATCTTACACTCTAGCAGTGAAACTCTGAGATATTGCAGATTTCTACTATTGACTAATATTGCTTTCTGTAGACTTCCAATAACTCACCTCTTATCCTACCGTAGCCTGAAGTCTTGGAGGAACTTGATAATGCTGTGCTCCACTAGGAAGCTTCCCCTCTAGGGATGGTAGCCTTCAGGTGGGGTATATTCCATCTCAGTGGGCAGAGGCGCCTCCACTTCTTGACTGATGGTCAGCCAAAGGGGGATGAGACTGCAGACTGGGGCATGTCTTATCTGGGTCTGTGTCTCTGGTTCTACTCCCCTGGTGGGAAAGCCTCACCCACTGGCAAGGACTCACCCAGTGGGGAAGTTTCACTGGGCACCTTTCCTCTGAAAAGTTCTCTTCAGTCCAGAACTACCACCTGGACTGGGAAGCCTTCCTCTTTAATTTCCCAGGGGTCCTGACCTACCACCTGGACTGTGGAGCCTGGCCCTGTGAGAGACTCCCTCACTGAATGGCCCTCCTCTGCTATATTCCCTGGGAACTGGAGCTACCACCTGGGGCCTTGGACCTTCACTCTGCATTGAAACCTCTCACCGTACGACCCTCCTCTGCAATGCTCCTAGTTGCCTGGGTTCTCGGCTCCAGCAGGGGAGTCTCACTGGACCACTCTACTCCACAAAGTCCTCTGCATTTTGGGACTACTTCCCTATCTGGGGAGCCTGACCAGTGGGAGAGACTTACCTGTTGGCTCTGAGTTGATCCCGAGTCTCTCAATGCCTCCTCTTTTTTACTTCTGGGTCTTGTCAAAGGTCCTCTAGCCTCCTGTAGGTGTCTCAGGAAGGGAGCTGTCCTGCAAATGATGATGGCCATGCCCTCAGGAATAATTCAAAATGCCTGCACCAGCCTATAAAGAAGGCTCTGGCTAGCTTCGCAATGTAGGCAGACTTGCTATTCTGCTGGCTTGCTCAGTGATGGTGACAGACCTTGGTGTGGTGGTAGGGTGAGTTCTCTCAGTGATGGTGTCTGTTTTTGGCCTGGTTGTTGGGTGAGTTGGCTACCTGCTGCCTAGCTCTGCAAGGCAGGTGGATTGGGTGCCCGCTGTGTACCTCCACGATGCAGATTGCCTGATTCACCTGCCAGCTCGCTCCGTGACTGCAATCAACCACTGATTGACAATATTAATTGTTGCTTGGATTATTGATAATTGTCATTCTGATCAGAGTGAGATGAAACCTTATAGTAGATTCCATTTGCATTTCTCTAATTGTTGGAGGTATTGAACATTTTTTTCATATATATGTTGAGTTATTGTATATCTTCTTCTGTGAAATGTCTGTTCAGTTCCTTAGTCCATTAGTTTATTGGGTTATTTGTTTTGTTGTTGTTAAGTTTTTTGAGTTTTTTAAATGGCCTAGAGATTAATGATTTTTCTAAGGTGCATGTGGTAAAGATTTTCTCTTAATCTCTAGGCTCTCTCTTCAAATTATTTATTGTTACTTTTGCTGAAAAGAAGCTAATTAGATTGAGATCATCCCATTTATTGATTCCTGATTTACCTTGTGCTTTAGGGGTCTTGTTAAGGAAATTAGATCCTTGACCAACATGGTGAAGATTTGTGCCTACTTTTTCTTCTAGTAGTCCCAGGGTCTCTGTTCCAGTTCCAAAATTGTTGATGCACAGTGAGTTGAGTTTCATGCAGGTTGAGAGATAGGGCTTCATCTTATTTTGTTACATGTGGCTTTCAGTTTTACCAGCACCATTTGTTTAATGAGGTATCTTTTCTCAGTGAATATTTTTGGTGCCTTTACCTAACATGAGATACATGTTTTACATGGGTTTGTCTCTGTGTCTTCTATTCTGTACCATTGATCTATATGTCTGTCATGGTGACAATATCATGTTGATTTAATCACTACAGCTCTGTAGAATATAGTTTGAGATCTGGTATTGTGATGCTCCCTGCTTCACTTTTCTTGTTAACATTTGCTATGGCTCTTCTTGGTCTCTTACTTTTCCAAGAGAATTTCTTGATTGCTTTTTCTAGTTCTATGAAGAACACCATTAGGATTTTAGTAGGAATTGCATTAAATTTGTATAATGCTTTTGATAGTATGGCTATTTTTTGAACTTGATTTTTATTGTAAAGAAATGGGATACATGTATCTGTTTGGACATGGAGTAACAGCATACCATTTGCGTAATCATACATTGACATAGTGTAATGAGGTTTGATTCATTCTGTTATATTTTCCTTCACCCCAATCCCTCCCCACTCCTCTTTTTCCTCTTTAGAGTCCCTCCTTCCTTCATTGTTGCTCCCCTCCCACCCCCCATTATGTGTCATCATCCGCTTACCAATGAGATAATTCATCTTTTGGATTTTTGAGATTGGCTTATCTCACTTAGCATGATATTCTCCAATTTCATCCATTTGCCTGCAAATGTCATAATTTTATTATTCTTTATAGCTGAGTAATATTGCATTGTACATAAATACCACAGTTTCTTTATCCATTCATCAATTGAAGGACATCTAGGTTGGTTCCACAGTCTGTCCATGGTGAGCTGAACAGTTATGAATATTGATGAAGCTGTATCTCTGTAGTATGCTAATTTTAAGTCCTTTGGGTATAGGCTGAGGAGTGGGAGAGCTGGGTCAAATGATGGGTCCATTCCAAATTTTCTAAGGAATCTCCACACTGCTTTCCAGAGTGACTGCACTAATTTGCAACTCCACCAGCAATGTATAAGTGTACCTTTTTCCCCACATCGTCTCCAACACCTACTGTTGCTTGTATTCTTGATAATCGCCATTCTAATTGGGGTGAGATTGAATCTTATCGTAGTTTTGATTTGCATTTCTCTTATCACTAAAAATGGTGAACATTTTTAATATGTTTGTTGATTGCTTGTAGATCTTCTTCTGTGAAGTGTCTGTTCATTTCCTTAGCCCATTTGTTGATTGGATTATTTGTATTTTTGGTGTAGAGTTTTTTGAGTTCTTTATATATTCTGGAAATTAGTGATCTATCTGAAGTATGAGTGGCAAAGATATTCTCCCACTCTGTAGGTTCTCTCTTTGCATTGCTGATAGTTTCCTTTGCTGACAGAAAGCTATTTAGTTTGGATCTATCACAGTTGTTGATTCTTGCTTTTATTTCTTCTGCTATGGGAGTCCTGCTAAGGAAGTTTGATCCTAAGCCAACAAGTTGAAGATTTGGATCTACTTTTTCTTCTGTAAGATGCAGGGTCTCTGGTCTGATTCCAAGGTCCTTGATCCATTGTGAGTTGATTTTCATGCAGGTTGAGAGATAGGGGTTTAGTTTCATTCTGTTGCATAGGGATTTCCAGTTTTCCCAGCACCATATGTTGAAGAGGCTATCATTTCTCCATTGCATATTTTTGACACCTTTGTCTAGTATGAGAAATTGTATTTATTTGGGTTTGTGTCCATGTCCTTTATTCTGTACCATTGATCTACTTGTCTATTTTGGTGCCAATACCATGCCGTATTTGTTACTATTGCTTTGTAGTATAGTTGAAGTTCTGGTATTGCAATACCCCCTGTTTCATTCTTCCTGCTAAGGATTGCATTAGCTATTCTGGGTTTCTTATTCTTCCAGATGAATTTCACGAGTGCTTGCACTATTTCTCTAAGGTATGTCATTGGGATTTTTATTTGGAATTGATTGAATCTGTATAGAACTTTTGGTAGTATAGCCATTTTGACAATATTAATTCTCTCTATCCAAGAACATGGGAGATCTTTGCATCTTCTAAGGTCTTCCTCAATTTCTTTCTTCTATGTTTTATAATTTTCATTGTAGAGATCTTTTACCTCTTTGGTTAGATTGATTCCCAAGTATTTTATTTTTTTCGAGGCTATTGCAAATGGAGTTGTTTTCCTCATTTCCTTTTCAACTGTTTCATCGCTTGTGTATAAAAATGCTTTAGATTTATGCATGTTGATTTCACAGTCTGCTATTTTGCTGAATTTATTGATGAGGTCTAGAAGTTTTCTGGAGGAGGTTCTTGGATCCTCTAAATATAGAATAATGTCATCAGCTTATAGTGACATCTTAAGTTCCTCTTTTCCTATTCATATCCATTTAATTTCTTTAGTCTGCCTAATTGCTCTGGCTAGAGTTTCGAGGACAATGTTGAATAGACATGGTGAAAAAGGACATCCCTGTCTTGTTCCTGTTTTTAAAGAAAATGGTGTCCATTTTTCTCCATTAAGAATCATGTTGGCCATGGGCTTAGCATAAATAGCCTTTACAGTGTTCAGGGATGTTCCTATTATCCCTACTTTTTCTAGTGTTTTGAGCATGAAGGGGTGTTGTATTTTGTCGAACGCTTTTTCTGTGTCAATTGAAATAACCATATGATTCTTATCCTTAAGTCTATTGACATGATGCATTATGTTTATTGATTTACGGATGTTAAACCATCCTTTCATTCCAGGGATGAACCCCATTTGATCGTGGTGCACAATTTTCTTAATATGCTTTTGGATACGGTTTGCCAATATGTTTTTAAGGATCTTTGAATCTATATTCATCAAGGATACTGGTCTAACATTGTCTTTCTTTGATGTGTCTTTGCCTGGTTTTTGTATGCAGGTGATATTAGCTTCATAGAATGAGTTTGGTAGGGTACCATCCTTTCCTATTTCCTGCAATACTTTGAGAAGTATTGGAATGAGTTCTTGTTTGAAAGTCTTGTAGAACTTGGCTGAGAATCTGTCTGGTTCTGGACTTTTCTTGGATGGTAGATTTTTAATGACTTCTTGTATTTCCTTGCTTGATATTTATCTGTTTAAATTGTGATGTCCTCCTGGTTCAGTTTGGGAGGAGCATATGTCTCTAGAAATTTGTCAATATCTTCAGTAATTTCTATTTTGTTGGAATACAGATTTTCAAAGTAGCTTCTCACCATGTTCTGTATCTCATTGGTGCCTGTCGTGATATTTCCTTTTTCATCATCAATTTTAGAAATTTGAGTCTTCTCTCTCCTTCTCTTTGTTAGTGTGGCTAAGGGTTTGTCTATTTTGTTTACTTTCTCAAAGAACTAAGTTTTAGTTTTGTCAATTTTTGAATTGATTCTTTTGTTTCAATTTCATTGATTTCAGCTCTGATTTTAATTATTTTCTGTCTTCTACTACTTTTGCTGTTATTCTGTTCCTCTTTTTCTAGGGTTTTGAGCTGTAATGTTAGGTCATTTAGTTGTTGACATTTCATTCTTTTCTGGAATGTGCTCCATGCAATGAATTTTCCTCTCATTACCACTTTCATAGAGTCCCAGAGATTTTGATATGTTGTATCATTGTTCTCATTGACCTATAGAATTTTTTTATCTCCTCCCTGATGTTTTTTGTTATCCATGTTTTATTTAATAGCATATTACTTAGTCTCCAGGTGTTGGAGTAATTTCTCTTTTTTATTTTGTCATTGATTTCTACTCTCAGTTCATTATGATCTGATAGAACACAAGGCAGTTATCTCTATTTGTTTGCATTTCCTAAGAACTGCTTTGTGGCATAACATATGGTCTATTTTCGAGAAGTTTCCATGTGCTGCTGAGAAGAAAGTGATTCCGCTCGTTGATGGATGGAATATTCTATATATGTCTAATAAGTCTAGGTTATTGATTGTGTTATTGAGTTCTATGATTTCTTTGGTTGGATTTTGTTTGGAAGATCTATGTAGTGGTGACAGCATTGCATTAAAGTCACCCAGAATTATTGTGTTGTGGTCCATGTGATCACAGAAATTGAGAAGGATTTGTTTGATATACAGGGATGCACCATTGTTTGGGGCATAAATATTTACTATCATTGTGTCTTCCTGATTTATGGTTCTCTTAAGCAGTATGAAATGTCCTTCTTTATCCCTTCTGACTAACTTTGAAGTCCATTTTATCTGATATAAGAATGGAAACCCCACTTATTTACTGAGTCCATGTGCATGGTAGGTTTTTTCCATCCTTTCACCTTTAGTCTGTGGATGACATTTCTTTGAGATGAGTCTCTTGCAGGCAGCATATTGTTGGATATTGCTTTTTAATCCATTCTGCCAGCCTATGTCTTTTGATTGATGAGTTTAGACTATTAACCTTCAGGGTTATTATTGAGATATGATTCGTATTCCCAGTCATTTGGCTTATTTTTGGTTTTTAAGTTGGCTTGGTTTCTCCTTTGAATGGTTTTTCTCTAAGGTAGTTCCTCCCTTTGCTGGCCTCCATTGTTGTTTTTTAATTTCTCCTTATGGAATAATTTGTTGAGAGCATTCTGTAGCACAGGTTGTCTATTTTTAAATTGTTTAACTTTTGTTTATCATGGAAGGATTTTATTTCATCTTCAAATCTGAAGGTTAGTTTTGCTGGGCATAGGATTCTTGGTTGACAAACATGTTCTTTCAGAGCATGAAATATGTTGTTCTAGGCCCTTCTAGCTTTTAGAGTCTGGGTTGAGAAGTCAGCTGCTATCCAGTATTGGTCTCCCCCTATATGTAATCTGATGCTTTTCTCTCACGACCTTCAAAATTCTATCTTTATTTTGAATGTTAGCCATTTTCATTATAATGTGCCTTGGTGTGCACCTGTTTTGATTCTGTGCATTTGGTGTTCTGTAAGCCTCTT
Organism: Sciurus carolinensis; assembly: GCF_902686445.1. Taxonomy (NCBI): domain Eukaryota; kingdom Metazoa; phylum Chordata; class Mammalia; order Rodentia; family Sciuridae; genus Sciurus; species Sciurus carolinensis. The sequence continues at coordinate 1,066,458 of NW_025920140.1, read as the reverse complement.
GTATTTGATTTTCCATTTCATTCTTCAGGTTTGGAAATTTTTCTGATATTATTTCATTCAACAGGTTGTTTATTCCTTTGGTTTGTATCTCTGTGCCTTCCTCAATCCCAATAATTCTTAAATTTGGTCTTTTCATGATGTACCATAGTTCTTGGAGATTCTGTTCTTGATTTCTTACCATCTTCTCTGTTTGGGCAACTTTATTTTCAAGATTAAATATTTTGTCTTCATTGTCTGAGTTTCTGTCTTCCAAGTGGTTTAGTCTTTTGGTGATGTTTTCCATTGAGTTTTTTATTTGGCTTATTGTTTCCTTCATTTCAAGAATTTCCATTTTTTTTTCTTTTTTGAGAATCTGTATCTCTTTGTTGAAATGATCTTTTGCTTCCTGCAGGTGCTCTTTCAGCTTATTGGTATTATCATTCATTGCCTGCATTTGCTCTCTTATCTCATCCTTTGCTTCACAAATTATCTTAACCATGTATAATTTGAAGTCCTTTCCTGACATTTCTTCTAATGTACTGTCATTGGATTCTATTAATATAGAATATAAATTTGTTTTGATCATTTTCTTTCCTTGTTTCTTCATGTTGTTCATGTATCTTCCCCTCTAGCAGTGCAGATCTGGGGTATTGCAGATTTCCCCTTATAGGCTTATAGTGGCACAATAGGTTTCCAAAACCCTTTCTTTAAGAGAGATCAATATTATCAGTGCCCAATTCAGACACTAAGCAATCCTAGACCAAATAACCCCTATGAGGACAATAACAAATTTGTCATAATAAACAGAATGAGTTCAAATATCATCTCCAGTAAAACAGACAGATTTGCAATGAGGTCTGCAGTTTCAAATGGAGGACAAAGAGGATGCAGAGGGATGTAGAATGTGACTGTTAATGGGATAAGAAAATAATAAACAGAAGTTCTAGATAATAGAAAGGGTGAGAGTGTAATCAAAAGAAATTGGATGTTAGCATGCAAAAAAGGGAGAAAAAGCCTCTGAGGGAACAGGTAAATAAAAGGAAATGAGAACAAAAAAAGTAAAGAAATAAAAACTTAATTTTTTTCAATAAGGAGAAAAAAAGAAAATCTACAGTATAACAGTCATATAGTAATGAAACCTCCCAGAGTTCAGTAGCCTTATGCATGAGAGGTACCTGACTATGAGCTTCAAGCCTCCAGCAGGTGTCTCTGGTTGGGTTTTGCCCCACCTAATGATCGGAGCTATGGCTTCCAGGATTATCCAAGATGGCTGCTCTGGCTTCAAAAAGTGTTGGCAAATGGGGAATTGCAGCTCAGGGTGTGGCTGTGGTCAGCAGGGGGTCCTGGAGGCGGGATGAGGTTGTTCAGGCAGAGGTCCTGGAGGTTGGGTGTGTTTGGTGTGGTTGTGGGATCCTGGAGGCCAGTTGCAATCAGTCAGTCTGGGGTCCCAGTGATAGGACGCAGTCAGTCGGTCTGGGGTTCCTGGCGGCAGGAAGCAGTCAGTCAATGTGAGGGCCCGAGAGGCAGGAAGTGATCACTTGGGCTGAGGGATCCTGGAGATGGGGCTCAGTCCGGCCAGGGGTCCTATGGGGCCTGGCTGCTATCTCAAAATGGTGGCAGCCACATGTAATCAAACCTGCATGCACTGTAAGAGTGAACTACCAGGCAACAGCAGTCAGCTGGTGCTCCACTGGCTGTTGGTGATCAGTTTGCTGATTGTTGTCAGACAATGGGGAGGGGAATCTCATGTGTTGGGTGATGGATAGGTGTAAGGCAGGTGATGGAAGGCGAGAGGCAGGCAAATGGTGGATGATAGGTGCCTGACAGTGAACAATCCACACTCAAAAAATGATATGCTGGCAGACTGCATGTGATCACAGCAGACAAATGGGGTAAACAGCAGGGGATCAATCAGCAACAAAACTAGTATGACTACTTTGGCAATATTAATTCTGCCTATCCAGGAACATGGTGGTCTTTCCATCTTCTAAGGTATTCTTCAATTTCTTTCTTTAGTGTTCTGTATTTTTCATTGTAGAGGTCTTTCACCTCTAGTTAGATTGATTCCCAAGTATTCTCTTTAGGTGACTGGGAATGTGGTGCTGTTTTTATTTATGTTTCAATGGATTCATTGTGGATGTATAGTAATGTGTTTGATTTATGGGCATTGATTTTATATCTTGCAGCTTTTCTGAATTCATTTATCTAGAAGTACTTTTGTGGAATTATTGTGGATCTTTCAAATATAGAATCATGTCATTGGCAAATGGTGATAGCTTGTTTTCTTCTTTACCTATTTGCATACCTTTCAATTTTTTCTTCTTTTGTTCTGGCTAGAATTTCAAGAACAATGTTGAGTAAAAGTGGTGAAAGAGGGTATTCTTGTCTTGTTCCAGGTTTTAGAGGGAAAGCTTTCAATTTTTCTCTCTTTAGAATTATGTTAGCCTTGGGTTTAGCATATATGGCTTCTATGATGTTGAGGTAGGTTCTTACTATCCCTAGTTTTTCTACTGTTTTGAACATGAAGGAGTGTTGAATTTTCAATGCTATTTCCTCATCTAATGGGAAATTGTATGATTCTTGTTTTTACTTCTATTGATATGATGAATTGTGTTTTCAGATTTAATATGCTGAACCAACCCTGCATCTCTTGGATAAAATGAACTTGATTGTGTTGCACCATCCTTTTGTTTTTGTATGAAAGTTGCCAGATTTTGAAAATTTTCCATCTATGTTCATCAGGGATATTTTTCTGAAGTTTTATTTCTTTGATGTGTCTGTCTCATTTTGGTATCAGGGTAATAGTAGCCTCACAGAATGAAATTGGAATGATTTGCTTTCTATTTCATGGAACAAATTGAGAAATTTTCATGTTTGAAGATATTGCAGGACTCAAATGAGAATGTCTTATCTTGGATTTTTCTAATTGGTAGGACTATTAATGATGTTTTTGATTTAATTACTTAATATTGAATGTGTTGAAATCATGTATGACCTCTGATTCAGTATAGGTAGGTCATATGTCTCTAGAAATGTGTCAATTTCTTCAATATAGTCTATTTTATTAGATTATAAATTTTCAAAATACTTTCAAATTATCTTCTGTATATCAGTTGTGTCCATTTTGATATTTTCTTTTTCCTCACTTATTTTAGTAATTTGAGTGTTAATTTGATTGATTTTTCAAAAACTAAAATTTTGTGTTTTGTCAACTTTTTCAAATGTTTCTTTTGTTTCAATTTCATTGATTTTACCACTGATATTAATTATTTTCTGTCTTCTACTCTTTTTGGTATTGATTTGTTCTTCTTTCCTAGAGCTTTCAGATGTAATGTTGTCATTTACTTGTTGACTTTTTACTCATTAATAAATAACTCAATGCAATAAATTTTTATCTTACTATGACATTCATAAGGTACCAGACATTCTGGTATGTTGTATCATTGTTCTCACTTACCTCTAAATATTTCATCCTTGATTTCTTCTATTATCCATTCATCCTTCATTTGTGCATTGTTTACTTTCCATGTGTTAGAAATAATTTTATTTTATATTTTATAATTGATATCTAATTTCAGACCATTATAATCTGATAAAATGTCAGGTATGATCTCAATTTTTTTGTATTAATTAAGAGTTGCTCTGTGACATAAAATATGGTCTACCTTAGGAAAGGATCAATGTACTGCTAAGAAAAAAGTATATTCACTCATTGATGAATGAAATACATTAACTGCTAAATCTAAATTATTGAGTGTATTATTTATTTCTATGATTTCTTTAAGTTTTTGTTTAGAAGATCTGTCAAGTAGTGAAAGAGGTGTGTTAAAGTCACCCAGTATTACTGTGTTATGGTCTACTTGATTCTTGAAATTGAGAAAGGGTTTTTTTGCTTTTTTTTTGTACATAGATGCTCTATTGTTTGGAGCATATATATTTACAATTGTTATGTCTTGCTGCTTTATAATTTCCTTCAGTAGAATGAAATGAACTTCTTTATCCCTTCTGATTAACATGGGCTTGGGGTACACTTTATCTGATATAAGGATGGAAATCCCTGCTTCCTTATGTAATCCATATGAGTGTTTTTTTTTTTCTTATCCTTTTACCTTCAGTCTAAGGATGACTTTGCCTATAAGGTGAGTCTCTTGGAGACAGCATATTGTTGGGTCATGTTTTTTAATCCAATCTGCCCATGTGTTTGATTGATTAGTTTAGGTCATTAATATTCAATGTTATTACTGAGATATGACTTTTTCCCAGTCATTTTGGTTTATTTCTGGCTTTTAATTTGATTTAGTTTATCTTTTGACTATTTGTTTAGTATAGTTCCACTCTTGCTAGTTTTCACTTTCCTTTTTCACTTCATCCTCATGGAATATTTTGTTGACAATGTTCTGTAGTGCAGGCATTCACTACAATTGTGATTTTTTTAAACTTCTGTTTATCTTGGAAGATTTTTATTTCATCCTCAATTCGGAAAGCTAATTTTGCTGGATATGAAATTCTTAGTTGGCATCCATTTTCTTTCAAAGCTTGAGATGTGTTGTTCTATGACCTCCTAGCATTGAGGATCTGGATGGAGAAATCAGTTGAGATCTGAATTGCTTTTCCCATATACATAACTTGCTTTCTTTCTCTCACAACCTTCAAGATCTTATTCTTATTCTGTATTTTAATAATTTTACTATAATATGTCTTGATGTGGGTCTTCTATCATTTTGTACATTTCATGTCCTGTAAGCCTCCTATATTTGATTTTCCATTTCATTCTTTAGTTTTGGGAAATTTTCTGATATTATGTAATTGAAAGGACTGTGCATTCCTTTTGCTTGTATCTTTGATTCCTCTTCTACCAGATAATTCTTAAATTTGTTCTTCTCAAGTTATCCCATATTTCCTGGAAGTTCTGTTCATGAATTCTTATCATCACTGCATGGTCAACATTATTTTTAATATTAAATAGATTGTCTTCATTGTCTGAGGTTCTGTCTTCAAATTGTATATTCTGTTGGTAAAACTTTCCATTGAGTTTATAATTTGATTTATTGATTCCTTCATTTTGAGAATTTATGCTTTTTTTCACAATCTCTAATTCTTTATTTAAGTGATCTTTTACTTCCTGTATTTTCTCTTTGATTTCACTCTTTATACCATCCTTTAATTCACAGATCCAGATTAACCATATACTTTCTAAACTTCTTCTTGGACATTTCTTATATTGTGTTGTCAGTGGCTTCTTTAATTGTGGCATCTTAGTGTGTTTGTTCCTTTTATTTCCCTTTTTTTTCATGTTGCTTGTGTGTTTTCCCATCTAGTTGTATGGATCTGAGACAATACAGATTCTACCCTGTACACCTATATTATAAATAAACATTTCCATTATCCCACATTTAAAAAGCAGACCAATATCAACAACACCGGTGCAAACAATATACTGCCACAAATCTAATATCTTCCTGCAAGGCTTATACTGCCCTCTTGCTATAAATGAGCAATGATGTGTTCAATCACTGTTCACAATAAAAACAGAAAATTTGTTTTACAGATTTACATGGGAGAGAAACCAACAAAGGTTGACTGTTATGTGAAGACACAGTAGAAAGGGAATCTAGGAAGACAGAAAAGCAAGTGGAAGAATACATATTGAGAGAAGAAAAAATTAAAAATATAAGAATATATAGCAGAACTACAAAACACCATGTATATACTATTGTCTTCAACAAAATGATGCACAATAAACACCCTGCTCCAAATATGATACAGATCAGAAAAGAAAAAATAATAAAATAAATCTCAGTGGAAAATTGAACAACTCTATCTGCCAGCATCCAAAAGCTTCTCCTCCCTGTCTCTGACTTCCCACAAGACAGACCCTGGAAGATCTAGCCACTATCTCACCACTCTGGTCCTAATATGTCCTGGGTTTGGCCATTTTGCAATCCCAGGATTACAATGTCACTGGAATTTGGAAACAACCAGGCATGAGCAACCCTGAGATGCCGTACTAGATAGAAGCAAACCACACTCCCAGGAGGAAGACTCCACTTGCAACCAAACCCATAGTCACCCTGACACTGAACCTCCAAGTCCTGGTTGGTGTCACTAGACAGGTGCAACTGTGCCTGAAAATGGCAATGGCACCAAACCCACTGGCACTCCAAACTAACCCCAGGCTCTAACCACCATCCTAAAATGAAAGTGACTACATGCAACCAAACCTGCAGTCTCCCTGGCAGTGGACCTCTGGGCATTGTTGGATGTGGTAGTAGCATGAGTCAATGGTGGATGGAAGGGGATCAGCAAGAGCTGCAGTCATCAATGGTGTTGGCAGCAGATGAAGGGACTGTGGAAGCAGTGGAAGATGCAGCTCTGGCTGCAAGCACAGCAGCACCCAGAGAGGAGAACTCTAGGTGACCTTCTGGGAGGAGCAAGAGCATTGGTGGCAATGGCAGCAGCAGCAGAATTGTAGTTAGCAGCTGTGCATCTGAGGCACCATTGAGGGGAGCAGACCTCCAGGCGACACTGACTGTGACAGTATCAAGAGCAGGATCAGAACCTGGAGAAAGACCTCTGGGCACCTGAAGCAGGAGCATCAGGTTTAGCTGTGGCATATATGCCTGCAGCAGTGGCACCCAGAGAAAAGACCTCCAGGCATCTGTGGAAGCTACACCCTAACCCCCAGAGAAGAACTGGCAGCAGCAGTAGTGGCATCCATGGTCGTGGCATCGTGGACAGCCCCAGCACCTGATGAAATCTCCTCTGGGCATCCGCGACTGGTTTCAGCTTTATAGTTTGAAATAACATCTTCAACTTCAGTTCTTCTTATTCTCCCATGCTTCTGCAAAACTCAGTCTTTGCAACAGTCAGACCCACTTTTTGCTGTGTTTAAGCCAGAACATTCACATCATTTGTAAATAATTTTAATATGATAATAGCTATAGTTACTGAATGTTTACCAAAATGTTATAAAGTACTAAGTGCTTACTAGGCTCTTTAATATTCCTACCAATCCTTCTTAAACAAGAGGAAATCCAAGAGAGATGAGATCAAATACTTGCTTTATGTCATGGAGCTAATAAGGGATGACATGTAGGTACAAATCAAGGACTGTTTTACATCTTTTTCATGCCTCCATAACTACTGAGCTTTCCTGTCTTCCAAGGACTTCTTCAAAAAGATCCTTCATCAATACTGCTACTTTGTTAGTAGGAATATTTCAGAGAGCACCAGAAACATGTACCAGTACAGTGCAGATAGAACCAAAGACAGAAAAGGCCACAATTATGCTGGTATCTATTTTACAGAAAGTCCACACCTAGCTTCCAGGTGATGATGGTGGTCCCAGCATCAATTTCAAGGGTCATGAATGACTTATGGGTTTGTTTAAGACATCTCAAGGCAGGAGGGTTTCTTTTCTTTGAACTCAAATTCCATCAATTTGTCTGACCACTGCATCAGTTAGCCCTTGGTTCAAACACAGAAGCCCTGATGCAGAGGAGGTGGGTGTAACTGTTAAAGTAGTCCAGTTCACTTTTTGAATATAGATCTGAGGCTTATTTTTAAAAGGGGTATGTTTTGTTTTCCTCTTCTCCTTCTTCCCCTCCCTAACCTACAGGTGGGGAACAAGATTAAATTGAGTTATCTGTGCTCCACAGGAAGGAGATATCTGCCAGAAGATCTGGGAAATGAATATTTTCCAAATTAACAAGTCAATGTTAACACACCATCATGCCCTGGGGCCTCCTGTCAGAGCACACCTGGATTAAAGCCTTTGAAGAGTTTCTTTAAAATTCCCTTGTTTCTCCTGATGTGGAGAATCACAGTCTTTGTGACAGGAGTCCCCTGTGTTTCTCCTTTGCTAGCAAAGTAATATATATATATATATATATATATATATATATATATATATATATATATAGGTGCTGGGGATTGAACCCAGGGTATTGTGCTTGCAAGACTAAATTTTTTTTTCTCAAAATCATGTCCTTATTATTTGTCATTGGGGACAAGGACAGAGCGCTTGGTGACAAATTTGTTCTCCTACTTGGGGACCCAAGAGCAGCTCCCAACTCTGATTTTCTTGGGTAAGCCTGGCACTGCGAGCATCTGCACTTCCATGCTGAATGAAGATGTATGGCAAACTTTTGGAGAGCTGACTACTGGAAAATTAGTAGATGGGAGATCTTGCCAGGGGTTGAACCAGAGGAGCTATTACTATAAGAAAAGGGAGTGACTGAGGGATTCCCAGCAGCTGCTGAAGCCCCTTTTGCTTCAGAGAACTCTTGTCTTCCTTTCCTGTATTTTAAAGATTGCTCCATCTTGGTCTACTTTGAGAAAAAGGAAACTGAAAGCAGTAATATCTGTACACCTCAGCCATTTGGTAAGCTCCCTCAGTGTGAACACCAAGACCCTTGATTCAACACATCTGGTTCCCCTCTGTGGGAATATCTAGTCCCTTTTTGTGGGGACATCTGTGGTGTCACTGGTGTAGAAGTCATGGTTAAGTGGTAGTTGGGAACTTGGGGGAATTTCTCTCATCTGGTCTGTCTGTTTTAAAGGTTTCCCTCTGTTGGCCATGGTTTGGGGATCCTCTTTGTCTGTTTCTAGGTTTTTTTTGTTTACATTTTTTTCTGGTCCCTTAAGACATGGGAAATACTGTGTTGATTCTATAGATTGTTCCTTGGGAAAGATCTTGGCTAAATGGGCCACCTATAGGTATAAACCTGTCTGAGAAAAAGATGATGTTTTACTATAACACTCTGCTCTCTGAATGGTTTTCTGTATTATTACAATCTTGCACTTGGGAGTTGGTCTGTCCTAGGTAAAACAAAAGATTCTGTATGTACAGGCATGTATGCAATTATGTAATAAATCTTAAGAGGCAGAAACTAAGTTGAATGTAAAAAGGTGCTCCCTGTAATGTGTGAGTATAGCAGGACAACAAAGTAGGATTTATTTATTATTCTTTCCAAACCAGTGCTAACAGTCTGAGTACTACATCTCAGTCTTGCCCCAGACAACTGCAAATCATATTTCTGTGGGTCAGGAACACAGTCCTGATATAAAGAAGAAAAAAGAAAATCCAAGGAAAGCTGCCTGGTTTGTAGAGAAATAGGCAAGGAGAATGTAGCCTCTACCCTACTTTCCAGCCACTCTTTGCACATGAGAATAAAACCAGAGTTTGAGAATAGGGCTCAGTTCACAGCTTCTGCAGATGAATGAATCTACAGAAACAATAGACCTCACTGATTTTCTTTCTGTGTTATTTTTTTTGGGGGGGGTGCTGGGGATCAAACCCAGGGCCTTATGCTTACTCTGAGTTTTCTCTGACTGAGCTTTCTCTCCAACCCCTCTTTCTGTGTTCTTGTCCCTTGGATTTGAAGAATAAAACTCATGGATGGTGGCAGAGAACAAAAATAAAAGAAATAAAATTAGTTTTGAATGAAAGGAAAAAAATAGATGAATCTCCCTGTGATGTGAGGGGGAAATATTTGGAAAGCTTCTCCACTTGAGTATACTAGTTCAGAAATTAGGCTTTGGACAAAGACACTTCTCAGAGTTCATGCTCAACAGATACTAAAATTGTTAAGGTTAATTGTTGGAATCTATTCTGTACAATTGTTGGGAAGGTACCATCGCTGTTGACTTTCACCCATAACTTTCTATTTGGCTGTGTGCTTTTAGTTCTTAAGTCTACATTTTTTTGAAACTTCCATTTCCACCCCCATTTTAATTTTTCTCCCTCTCTGTGTCAAAGGAGTGGATTGAAATGCTTAATCTCACAGGGTTGCCTTTACATTTAAATAAAACCTATCTGGGGCCCATTATATTCATTGATGATTAAATAAACTGTCTTAATGGGGATGGAAGATGAAAGCTGCCAATCACAAAAAATGAAGTAATGGGTTCTAATATTATTAGATTATAATATGAGGACAAAATTGTCTCCCATTATTCAGATCTGTCCTATTTGATCAGGGGACACTTCTGGGTGCAGGCCTTCCCTCTTGCCCACAGATCTAAAATACAAAGGTCTCCCTGGTTCCCCATGAATTCAAACACCTATCTTTCAGCCTGCTGATTTCTGAAGAAAGAGGTCCCTAATAATTTCTGTGACCTTCACTAGACAGTGCCTTTATATACAAAAATATGTAAAGAGAGAGTCTTTGGGTACAATTAACAATGGTGAGCTCAAAGTTGATGACATTATGATGATGGTAAGGGAGACTGGTCAAACAATAACCTGTGTTACAACCACTTGAGTGTAAATTGGAGAAAAAAAGAAATTTAAGGCAAAGATTTTAAATATGCCAAACTGTCTAATCCCTTTGCTGGGATAAAATTTGTTGTGTAAATTAAATGTAGAGTTAACATGCTCACACCAAAATTAAAAATTTCAAGTGCAAATATCTTCCAGGAATAGGAAACAGAACCTGCTCTGCTGGAGGTCTAATAGAAGTGAGAAAGGCCTTTTAAGAAAAAGAAACCCTGGGAAATGTGATCAATGTTATCTTAACCAAGATTAGTTTTAGGAGGAAATAACTTTCCTCAGGGGAAAAAAAGAGCAGCTCAATTTATAAAAGCTAGATTGTGGAACCAACCTATATGCCCTTCAACAGATGCATGAATAAAGAAACTGTGGTATATATACACAATGGAATATTATCCAGTCATAAAGGGGAATAATATTATGACATTTGCAAATAAATGGATGCAATTGGAGAATATTATGTTAAGTGAAACAAGCCAACCTCAAAAAACCAAAGGCAGAATGTTTTCCCTGATAAGTGGATGAGGATACACAATGGGGGTGGTGGGGTGGTAAGTGAGAGAAGAATGGAGGTATTGTATCCCACAGGGGCTTGTGTAATGGGGGGTGAAGGACGCAGTGTTAATAACTACCCAGACACTGGGAGCCAGGTAAGAGCAGGTGAGAGCTGCTGACTCATTTATTGTGGAAGCTGCTTCTTCTTTTTTTGAGTACCTATCCAATCAGCGCATTACTCAGCATGACACACCACTTGAGACCACCAATCATTTAGTCTTCTAGAACCACCAATCATTTGAGGGTTTTGTATTTTGCACCAATGGGAATATATTACTCCACATGGAAAAACTTTAGATTACATAGAGGAAAATGAGAGGAAGGGGGTATAAAAATGGTGGAATGAGACAGACATCATTACCGTATGTACATGTATGATTACACAAATGATATGAATCTACATTGTGCACAACCATAGAAACAAAAATATGTGCCCCATTTGTGTACAATGAATCAAAATGGTGTCTGTGAAAATAAAATAATGAAATAAAAGAAGAGGCACTCATTCTCTTCTGGACAATTTTTTTAAATTGTAAAATGAGTCTGCTTTGCAGATATCCTACTCTGTCTCTTCTGCTTGTTAAAAAACCTCACACTGATGAATACCAATTTATGCAAGAATTGACACCTATAATATATTAAAATGTGATGTCAATTGCTTTTAGAATTTTTCTTTGTTAGAGAAACAGATGACTTAAGATCTTGACCAGGCTTGATTTTCATGAATAATTTAAATATACCTGAATAGAAATACATATACATCTGAAACTAAATATATTGGGCTGAGCCTTATCAAAATATTCTAAAAAAATTAAAAATAAAATTTTATGTAGATTTAACCAGTAAGTGCTATCTTTTATACCTTACACCTGGCATAGAGCAACACTGACATTTATAAAACTTACCTGTATCTGTCTGCTTTTACTAAGTCTAATTTGAATTATTAACACTGTTCCCAAATGTACAAGAGATTTAAGGTTATCACTTATTTTTACTAGTACTGCTAAACTCTGCAAGGCTGTAAATATTTGTGGATTCTGAATTTTACTGTGAAAATTAAACCTAGTTAAGTTAAGAACATCTATATAATGGTGACACTATTAGTTCTTTTTATATTAAGTATACTCATGTTCTTCTAAGATATACATTATAAATATAAAGATTGGAAGAGTACTTTACCAAGCTGGTGTCCTCCAAACTGAAGTTGTCTAAATTGGTAATTTTAAATCATATAGAAATAAAAAAATGGAAATTTATATCATTTAATATTCTGTAACTGAGCCTGTTATCAATAAGATGTATGTAAAATTTTATGTTACTTTTTACACTGGGGTAAAATTTTAAATGTACTTTTAGAAGATAATGAGAACCTGATCTATTTAAAGGGAGATTTTGTAAAATATGCAAACATTTTGCCACTTTCCAACAAAAAAGTATCTAAAATCTCTTTAGCTTTTCTTTGATTCATGTTTCAGATGTAATGTTGTATTGTTATTTGTGAAGAGCCCAACCTAAACTGAGATAAGTCTTTGTCTTCCACCTTACTCCATGTTAGAATGGCTCCCAAATAGGTTAGACTTGTGCTCAATTAAAATTGTGTTCAAAAGATTCATTTTTGTTGTAAAGATTACTGTAGTCTCAAAATAAACAGGAGATATAATATAAGTAAGTAAGGTTTGGTATTATAAAAAAGTTGTGTTTCTTGGACCAGAGCTATTATAAAAACAATGCATTTTTGCTATTGTTAATTTCATTTTGTATTTTCCTTGTAAACTTTGTTACATGTTAGTACTTTACAGAAGTGTAACTTCTAATATAACAACATGAGTTAATTTGAGGTAATGGGTAATCATCTACAGAGGACAGACCAGATATAATACTTCCACTACTAATACTAAACCCAATTAAAGAGAAGGGGTAAATGACTGTAGAATTAGAGATATTGAAGTTATAACATGTTACTCCCTCCTTTAGACTTGTGAAACTGCTTTGCTGGAGGTTTAAAAAAAAAAATTGGAGACCAAAATCAAGGAAGTAAAAGGACCAAGGAAAAAGCAACCAATATTTGGCCCTTGCCCTCTGAGGTCAGCAAGAATCTACATAATGATAGGAGGGACTCCTCTAAGGACTCTGAAATTCTGATGAGTTACCTGATCTGCCAATCAGGAAGATCAAGACACCTGTAAAGACCAGAAAGTCACCTTATAATGAACCTTCTGTAAAGAAGAGGGTCATTGGAGACAGAAATGTCCATGATACTTCCAAGAGAATTCACATTTGTTCATCCAAATACTGACCTGATCCATCCTGGCACATAGCGCCACTGGTAGAGGAAAGGTAAAGAAGTCAGGAGGCTTCACATACATCCTCAAGTGTGATCTCTGAGGAAACTCAGCTCATTCATAAGAATAGATATGAACAAGGTCAGTTTTGTCTAGCTTGGTCTTAAACAACTGGCAGGAGAGTACAGCCTGAGCAGTCCTACATGGACAACTCAAATGAAAAGCAAAGTTTTTTTTTTTTACTATAACTTAAGATGTACACTTGTGAGCCCTACTAAAAGTAAGAAGAGATGAAGGCTGTGAAGAAAGGGATTTCACTGTAAGCAAAAAAAGACAAGAGGCAGACCTCAGTGGATTCAGAGAAGACTTTATTCCTTCAAGGACTTAGGCACTGTGGGGATTCACTTTCCCAGTGGAAAAATGGCCATCAGCTACAGATGATATTTTGGTTTTATAGGGTACAATGATGTAATTGGAAACCATGTACATGCAGTTTTGACCATCGGCGCTAGTTTTACAGGTTAAAACTTTAATTTAGGAAGTAGTTGTAAAAAGTCTGAAACTCATTGTTGTCTGGGGGTATAAGAGTCTGGATCCTGATGAATGAGTACTCAAATATTGCCCATTGTCATTTAGAACTAATTTGCCATGGGAGAAGGTCAAGATTTAGAACCCAGCATTCAGTATCCTCCCCTTTGCCCCAGGGCCCACTGTTGTTAGGAAAGAATTCCCTGGGAGAAATTTAATGCTTAATCAATTTCCCCTCCCTCCTTCCAAGTCATTATCTTGGGGAGGTGTCTTATAGGACTATTATTTTCCATAATCCTTCAATACTTCCCACATAGCCCTGAAAAACTGTTTTTAAGAAAATGTAGCCATCTGTGAGAGTCAAACCTGTTTCTATGAGTCTTACCATACCAGATTAACACAAACCCAAGGTACACTTACTGAATGCCAAATGTACAAAGCTTCTCAGGTGGTGTACCCAGCCCTGTACTTTCTGTTAGGCCCTCCCATCTTAATGCTGGGAATAGGAAGGGCTGCCAAGGGTGGGAGGATAGGAAGGCAGGTGCACCTGAGAAGAGTAAGTGTGCAAACATGGTTCCTGTTGTACACACTCTCTTGTCCTGGCAACAAAATTGGGTTAAAGAAGAGGCACAGGATCAGATAAAAACCCTCCATAGTCAGGAGTGGAGCTTGATTGGAACCCAAGAGTAAAATTCTAGTTCTCTTCTCACCTCCTCAGTTACCTTCCCAGTGGACACTTTAAAGCATCAAAAAAGACAGTTCTTTTTTCTCTTTGCAAACAGATTAGACTTCCTATGAGAAGTAAATGGCCTGTTGCCACTTTATGAGCTCTCTTCCACCTTATTGGTTTTAGGGCCTGTGACCAGAGTTCTGCCACCTCTCAGAACTCAGGATTGTGGGAAGAAAATCAGCTTACCCTACACGGGTAAAAAGAATGCAAAATTCTAAAGGACTTTTCTGCCACAGTATCATGGCATTGCTCCCCCTAGTCAAAGCCCCTGGATGCATATGACTTCCTGGACATCTCACTACAATCAACCTCAGCACACTGAAGCCCCAGGGACTATGATGGGACCCAGAGAAGCAGGGAGACTGACTGCAGAGCGCCACTAGGTGACAGCAGGTAAGTGCATTCCCACCATCTAGTGGTCACAATGGTCAATGGTGGGGATCTGTTCACCATTACCCAGGATCTTCCATATAAAAAAGATGTGATCCTTCAAACTGGTCCTCTCAATAGTGGTCACAGAGCAGCAACATGATTTCCAGAACTTATTAAACAATGAATTGGTTTTTGCTTTCACCTCCGGAGAAGTGAAAGTCAAAACATTTATAGGACTTTGACTATTACGCTTAGCTGTGTTTGAAGGTCTTAAAGGGAACACTGGAAAAATATTCCCTGGACTCCTCAGCACTAAGGAACTATGAGCATAGCTCCTTGTATCTCAGAGTCTGTGCACCTTGGTTGTAACTTGCTAATACTGGATGCCTGTCTGCCAGGGGTCAGTGAATGATTTTATCATAAAAGTCTTTTACCAAAGTGTTGAAAAAGATCCTGTTCTTGGATGAGAGACCAAAACAAGGCATAAGTATTTAGCCCCAAGTGTGCACCTGAAGGGATCATAAAAATTAGGATTCCTGAGTCACCCTGAGTCAGATACTGCAGGTCTGGGGTGTGGCTTGATAATCTGCATTGCTATCAATTTCTCTAGTTAAACAGATGCTAGTCCAGGGGCCCACTGTTGGGAACACAACCTGAACCCTAGTGTGACTTAGGCTGAACTGCTAAAGGACAGGAGAAAAGGACCTTTAAATGTTTATCAAAGAAAAAAAAATGAGTTGCTAACAGTTAACCTCTGGATAGCACTCCCCAGCTCAAGCTCAAATGATAGCTAATACCTCCAGGTTAGAATGATCACAAGTTCCAACACAAGTAATTTGCCCCTGAGGTTACCCTTTCCTGCCTTTGGGAACATCTGCATGAAATAAAGGAGGTGGGTATTTATCAAAAAGCAAAATATTTCTACACTCCAGAGAACCAGCTCTGGGTCCCAGCTCCTCTCTTGAGGAGTCTACTATCTCTGTTACTTTTTTAAATAAAACTTGCTTTCTATGCATGTCTTGGCTCACTTAGTTGTCAAAGGTCAACACCAGGGGACCAAATCCTGATTTCCCATATCAATAGGGGACAGATAGATTTGAGTGGTGAGAGCCCCACTCTAATTAAGATAATTATTCTTTAAATTGGGCCCACTGTGATGGCCCCCACATGTTGTATTTTCCAAGAAGCAATTTACCTGTACCCCTTCCTGGCCTAAGTGAATGGGCTATAGCACATTCCTCAGCAAATTACCTATATCCTGCAGGAAAAATGCAGGCCTGAAATAATGTTGATAAGAGGGACTCAAGTTACTCTGAAGAGGGAAACTTTTGTGACCCTTTTCACAGATCAGATCCTGAAACTCAGGGTGATAAAGATAATCTTTAAGAATTTATGTTTAAGAATCCAATTAGAAACAGCATGGGCCAAGGTGACCTAGAATTGTCATTGGCAGTGGGGACATGAAAGTATGGTGTCATCCAGCTGTCAGTCAAAAGTCAAAAGGTGGACCTGGGCAGGGCTCTCATGAAACTTCCCTGAGATCCTCCAATAAAACTAGAGTGCAGGAGAGGAATACTTCTCTGTCCTCTCTGAGAGAATATAATCTCTCTTGACAGTTTCACCTTTCCCATGTAATATCACTTCAATAAACTCATGTCTGTTACTTAGAGTGACATGACTGAAAACTTTCTAATTTGATTGTGAAAATTGGGATTTGAAGGTGGGCCTTTGCAGAAGGAAACTTAGTTTCCCAGAAGTCACCAGTCCTGTAAACAATAAATATTTTAAAGAGTTCTCAAGATCTGCATTGATTTTACTTCAGCTACATTGTCAAGCTTTCTGGCTTTTCCAACTCTTCAGGAAAACTCAAAGGGAGAAAGTATAATATAGAGCTAAACCCAGGACTGTCTTTCTCCTCCACATAGTGGATGCCCCAGTTGATATAGTTCTTAATATGCATTGTAGATCTATTGAAATATGATTTCTTGAAAATAGAATAAGTAGTTTTTTACAAACATACCTATGGAGAAAGTGCTACATATAATACAGTAAAAAAGCAAGCACTTTCAGAGTCCATTTATTCATTGGACACAATAGGCACAGTGCCTACATCCCATACAAATGTTTTATTTTGAAATCTAAAGAAAAATAAATGAATTTAATATGTCCTGGATTATATTCTTCTTCATACAAGCCACTAGCACAACTTAAATTTGAACCTTCTTTGCATAGGGAGGGGCATATGAAAGCAGAAGCCAGTGTCTAGTACTCTTGAAAGATGTGCTCCAAAACGTGGCCAGAATTAGGTCATTCTCCAGGTTCATATGGATTTAATTTCTTTTCCCCATATTTTTATTAGTGCATTATAGTTGTACATAATGCTCAAATTTGTTGTATATTTGTACATGTACACAATCAAACACTATTATTTAATCAATATGATTCCCCAGCACATCCTCGCTCCCTCCCCACTTGGTCCTACCCCTTGGTTCCTTTCCTTTACGGATCTCCCTTTGATTTTCAGGATATCCACCCCCAGCTTTGTTTTCCATTTTTCCCTCCCTATCTTTCTTTGGGACACATCTAAACCTTCACCTTTCAGTTTGATTTACTTTACTTAACATGGTTGTCTCTACTTCTGTGCATTTTCCTGCAAACTACACAATTTCATTTTTCTTTGTGGCTGAATAAAAAC